>NC_058135.1:283198755-283225213 GCF_016433145.1 Gracilinanus agilis | reverse complement strand
CTGGCTTTCCTGGCCAGGAATCTGCCAGATACTTTCAATGAAGCCAAGCACCTGACATTCAGCATGCTGGTGTTTTGCAGTGTCTGGATTTCCTTCTTGCCCACATATCAGAGCACCAAAGGGAAAACCATGGTGGCCATGGAGATCTTTTCCATCTTGGTCTCCAGTGCTGGGATTCTCACCTGTATCTTTGCTCCCAAATGCTATGTGATCCTTCTGAGGGCAGACAGAAATAGTCTGAGTTTTCTGAAAAACAAAGCTAATCTATGAGGAACAATGTGTTCTTGAGTTCTTCCTCACCAATCATAGAGAGATAGCTCCTGATTTCTTAGTCAATGAGTTCAAATAATCTAGCTTTTATAGCTTTCATTTTTAACCATTATATCCTCTTTTTATATTTGACCCTAATAGCATTTTGAAAAAAAATATTGCCTGATTTCTGAATAGAGGTAGAATTAAAGCAGTCATATAAAATACCTCATATAGAGGAGTCTCTTAATATATAGGTGAAAATGAAAAATAATAGTGTAAAAGTCAATGAACTACAAAGATGAGTGTCTGGCTTCTAATTCATGTTTACTATCTATCATATTTCTAACCCTTGATGATTCCTTGCAGGATTCTGATTGAAAGACATCTTATTTACAAAGTTAGAAGTTTATTTTGTCTCCAGTTTGTGTATATGAATTATATCAGTCATTATATTTATCAACTGTTATTTAATAAATTAAACATACACAAGAGATGATTTGTTAGGGAAAATTTTAGGGTGATTTTATTTATTTAGTAAGATGAGTTGTCATCAATAAATAATTACAAGGAGTTATTAAAGCTCTATTAATTTTTATCAGTTGTTCCACTGTTGAGTCTTAAATTCTTATGTACAGTCTTTTATGGGAGCTTCATTGTTTCTCATTTTTTCATGAATGATACCTTGAATATATCAGTAGTTTATTGTTATAAGATATAATAAAAATATGAAAATAGTTGTGCATTAATAGTTATTCAGTTTTCTTTTTTTAAACCCTTACCTTCTGTCTGAGAACCAATACCAAGTATTAGTGCTGAGGCAGAGAGGCAAGGGTGAAGCAATTGATATTAAGTGATTTGTTCACGGTCACTCAACCAGTTAGTGTCCAAGGTCATATTTGAAAGCAGAACTTTCAGGCTCTAAGCCTGGGTCTAAAACCCCTGAACCATCTAGGGACCCCTTTTCCTTTCCTTTAAAATATCTTTTGTTTTATCTAACATTTTGAAATTCAGTTACTGGCAGTTTTTTTCTTTCAGCTTAAAAATATCATTTTAATAATCAGTTGCATTGTTTAACCTAAATTCTCTACCTCTCTACATTCCCTCTTTTACCCATTGAAAGCAGAGTCATAGAATACACAATTTATGTGTCAAGTGAAGCAAAAGATGTTTTTATAGTAGAAGCAGCTAATCAAAATCTTTATTTGCCTGTCCAAACTTCCAATATCATTTCATTCTCCCCATTCACAGGGGAGGAAATTACCTAAAAATCTGCTGGGAAAACAGGAGTCCTTAGTTTGATCTGTTCCTTCTCGCTTCTCTTTATTCAATGGCCTATTCACACAGTTACCCTCTCTCTCTTCTTTTAATCCAATGGCTTATGAAGAGAAGTATCCAATCTCTTGCACACTCATAATTTCTAACACTCTATACATTTTTACACTTCCTCCTTTCCCCAGCCCCCACTTACTGACTATATTTTAATCTTTGGTCACCTCTATTATGTGACCTTGAAAGAATTACCCTAATGACCCACAGCCTATCTAATATGACACGTTGCTATTGCTGTGCATGTCGAGTTTTGGCTGGTTCTTTACTTTCTTCATGTCACTTTAGGTCGATGCTCAAATGTTATCAACATTTTCTCCTTTCAATTTGCTTGGATGAGAATGACAAGAAATCTCTTTTGTTGCCTAAAGTAACCCTTAGATCTCAGTTGCTCAGTCTAAAAAACTAGCTGTGGAGAACTTCTTGATATGATTGTATGGGATTGGTTTGATCATTTCTAAGTATTGCACAAGTATGGCTGTCATTAGAGGGATGTCATCTACTCTGGCCATGGCTATGGCCACCATGCTGGGATTTTCTGAAGTCCCTCAGGTCAGGAACCATTGTGCATTTTCAACCAATGTACATTATGTGTTGTTGTTGTTTGTTTGTTTGTTTTCACCAAATAGCCAGTCCTTTATAATCTGTCCAATTATCAAGAAGTTCTGAGCAGTGTTCTCAAAATGGGAGACACAAAATGGTGGGAAAGCATTCTCTTCCGTGTGTGAATGCAATTTAGAGTGCATTCCCTCATTCCAGCAGACTCACCTCATTAGGCCATTGAGTTATGTGATTGAATTGCTGCATGTCAATTGAGTTCTTGACTAGGGAAAGTCTCCATAGGTGGTGTGGTTGGAATTTAGGACTCTAGGATGAGGACTGAAGTAAAGTCTGACCAATTAGTGACTCCAAGATGGAGTGAAAAGATGAACTATGTAAGCCAGCTGGAGAAGCAAGAGAGTCTGCTTTTTTTCTTCCAGGACCAGAGCTATTCTACTTCTCTGGCCAGCACTTTTGGTCTTATTGAATGTGACAGGGTGATATCGCATAGAAAGTGGTTGGGCCATGGCAGGCTAGGAAAAGAAATGGGAGAAGTGCAGCTCATCTTTGGCTGAGGCTTATCTGACTGAGTTATCTTTGTGAAGTCACTTGTGCTGACCCCAACAGGCTTCCTCAGCTGGCTAGGAGTGGGTGCCAAGGAAGTACAGCTCATCTTGGAACCTTTTTTGTAATTAGACTGACTAGGTGGCTTCTTTCTTCTTCTTCTTCTTCTTCTTCTTCTTCTTCTTCTTCTTCTTCTTCTTCTTCGCTGATGGCAGGGGGCAAGTTCATAGACTCTGTTAACAGCCTCAGGCTCTGTGCTGTGCCAGAAGAATGAACTTTCATTTTGATCAATTGTGGAAAGGTTGCTGAAGGAATTTTCTTATAAGTTAAGAAACTATACGACAGAAGATTTACTTTTAGAATTTTAGAATAGGTTAGTAAGATAAAAATTATTTAAGATAGTTAGGAAATCAGGTTTGATCTGAATTTATTCAGATATGAAGACTTCCCACACTGGAAAGAATTGAGATTGGGGTATTAGTTAGAACTTTTTAGTTTAGGGAAATACATATGTGTGTGTATATATATATATTTCCTGCCTTTCCTTTTCAATTTCCTTTCCCTGCAATCTTTATAGTTTAAGAAATAGATTTTCTATAACCAGTCTCCAACAAATTTCATCAACTGTAAATCCAGTTGATTCCCTCAATGGACAACAATGGAATCTCCTAATAAGTAATAGCTTACCAATAATTATCAATACCAATCAGTATCAGGATCAATATTCCTGATAACTATGGTTAGGTGTTGTTTTAAAAATATTTTCTCTTTTGTCCCAATCTTTTTTTCTTGTCTTTTATTTTTTTTTGAAATGGGTTCTGTTTTTTATGATAGAAGGACTACTTATTTCCTTAAACTTTGCAGTAAGGCTTTGCAGGGCTGACATGCACCCTATTTGCACTACAAAAGGATAATGTGTTCACAACAGAATTATCATACTTGCATTTGGGTCTACTTAAGCTCTTTGCTGTCATTCACACTAGGTTAGTGTCAGTATTAAATAATATATCTGAAATAAACATTCATCAGATCCCGATTCTGTGTCAAGTATTTTGTTGATGCTAAAGTCAAGATTCACAACCCTCCAAGAATGTGATGGTCTCTTCACTGTGGGGTTTTCCTCCATAGATTTTGATCACAATCCAAATATTCCTACCCATTCGGGGGAGAGTCTTGTCTCAGTCTTCCCACTGATTTCTCATTGGGGAATCCCCACTTGTCCTGAAGATATTCCCTAATTTTTCTGAAAAACATAATGTAAGAATTGAGCACACTAATGCTTCATCACTTGTGGCAAATATTTTCCATGTGATCCATCCTTCTTATATTTTACCCATACATATAAGCAATGGTGACTATGTGGTTTCTTTAACAAGACCTTCATTATTACAAACTCCCATCTGCTAACACCTATTAAAAAATAAATATTTTTTTAAATTTCACCCTTTTGATTATGGAGTTGGAGTTGACTTGGCAATGTTTTATCAACTCATGGTTGTGACCTGCCTGAATTAACTACTTTAGAACAATTTGATTGCAAAACCAGGATTAGCTATAGTTAAAGTAGAGTGTGAACTACCATTTTATCCATAATGCTAGCACAGGGCTTTGCACATAATATTTGACAATTAAATTCAGGTTGATTTCTTGCTCTGAAAGAGTAGCATTGGGAGATGACAAAATGATTTGATGTCATTCTAAAGTAGATCTTGACAAAAGATAAGTACAAGGGTTCAAATCTGCTTTTAAACTTTTACAGTCTATACCTATTACACTATAGACAAAGTTTGGTCTTCCGTATTATTTTTATACTATTTTGATTTTTTCATTTTAAATAAAAGAAAAATTTTTTAAAAATATTTTGAATATATAAAATCTGAAAGGGAGAGTTGAAATGGTGAGGTAGAGGCAAGGAATGCTCAAACCTTAATGAGAATCCTCTCCAACCAATCTCAGATTAATGCTTCAAAGTTAATACTGGAATGATAGAACCAACAATGAGACAGAATAAAGCAATTATCTTGCCAAAAATAACATATAAGTTAGGCAGAAAGTGTGATTTTCTTTGTGGTTAGAAAGGAAGTCTTCTCCCCAGCAAGGCCACACCAAGGAGCAAAGGCACAAGCCAAAAGCATTTCCCCTCCAACCCCATCCCTCCTTCTCAAGGATCTCAACCTGGCCCCAAGACAACCTCAAGACCCTGAGATGCTGCTGAAGCCAACAGCAGAGCTGTTTCTATTCCCACCTCTTGAAAATCTAAGTCTTAGCACAAGCCTGCAATGAGGCCCTAAGCAAGACATTCCCTGGGACACCTGGCTGGTGCAAGCAGAAGGGGAGGCCCAGAGCCCCTGCCTAAGACTGCAGTAAGAACTGAACACCAGCTTAGGAAAGTCCATAGTGTACCCAGTTGTTTCAAGCTGAAGGGAAGACCCAGAGCCCCTGTCCAATATGACAGTGAGGAATTCAACCCCAGAACAAGGCAGTCCTCATTGTCCCTGACCAGTATCAGCCTACTAAAGCTGATGGGAAAATCCTGACCCCCATTATAAGTTAACTCATAGTGTCTGAACCCTACAAGCCATCAATGGAACATGAGGTAGACCTAATCAGCAGTGAGAAGTGACTTTCAGGGCACCCAGTCCACAAGCTTTTCATGCCATCTTAGAAGAACTGAAACTTGGAAAAAGGAACTAAAAAGGAACTTAAAGGGTAGTAGTGAGTAAAAACTGAAGTTGTAATAAGGGAATACGGCAATAGGGTGATAGGAGACCAAGGGCTGCATGTAATAAGCACATTTAGGCAAGGATGTAATAAGGGGATTGAGGTAAGGGAATGACTGCGTTTAGGGAATATAAACAGAGGTATAAGGAGTTGTAAGGGAGAGGATGAGATACTTTGGGCAAACAGCTACTGCCTGGGAGACACAAACTGGGTACAGGTTTGAGACAGAGACACTGAAGGGAAAGACTGAGCCCTCCAGGCATGAAGGGCACTTCCACAGACAAAGGTTGGGGCCAGCCAAGAATGGCTTGAAACTGACTAGAGGGCTTTCTAGTCAGTTTCTCAGGTTCACTAAGGAATAGCTCAGAGGAAGTATTGACAATTACACTTCCTCCAGCTTCTGTCAAACCCAGAGAGGAATTATTCCTTCTCCCTTCTCTGCTCTCTATCAATCAACTAATAAACTATCCAAAGGTTTGATTAAGTGACAAACAGGGTTCATTGATTTTTAGGGTTGATTGGCAGCGACAGAGGGGTAGCTGGTAACCCTAAGAGTCGCCTAGAGAAAACTTCAGATGGGGAAGGGAGACAGGAATATGAGACCGAGATAGGAACCTGCCTAAATCAGCCCGAGGTTTTGTAGCCTATAGGGTTAGGAAAGTTGGATATAATGATTCAAGAGATAATTTGTAACAAGGGTAAGCCCTATTTGACTAGGGGAAACTAAACTATCAAGTTTGAAAACTAACACTCAGATTTACCCTCCTTTCAAAACTCACAGAAATTTAGGAAGGGGAAATGATGATGGGGAATAAGGGAGGTTAGGGAGACTCAAAGGAAATAGTTTAACAAATTTTAAAAGAAAAGCTGCAGAATATAGGCCAGGTTTACAAGCCAAAGATAGAGCTCAGATTGACCCTCCTACTCTCCACAAGTCTCCAGGGTCAACTGACTCTCCTCAAGATTCTAAACCCTTATCAACTGTCAGAAATTCTGCAGTAGGCTTTGCAGGGCTGACATGCACCCTATTTGCACTACACTTTACATTCCTTCTCAGTTGCTTGGGAGATGATGACCCTTCTGAGGCTGGGGTATCTACTAGTGAGGTAATAGGCAGATTTATGGAGAATAAGATTTATCAACCTAAAAGCATTGGTAAAAGCTCCATATTAATTAATATTATTTATTCATTAAGTAATAGCTTAATGTGTACTTCCATTGCCCAAAGCACTGTAATTAGTGTTATCAAAGACAGAAAACTGCCAAATTCATCTCACTCTGTGAACTTGTGGGCCTCAACCTTGATACTGTCACTCACACTTTCTGCCTTTCTTATGTCAAGCTGGCCTCTCCCTGACACAAAATCTGCTAATAATGAGTCATTTAAGAGATTTGACTTGGTGAGAATGGACGTTTCACTATGGAAGGCCCTGAAATTAACTTGAAAGCAATAAAGAGCCTCAAAGTCCAGGGAAACTGCTAATGCTCCAGGACTGAAAGCAGGGATTAGGTTCCCAAACTTATTTTGTTATTTGTCTTTTTAACTGAGAAAGTAGGATGCAAAACAGGGTTGCAGGACAGGATGGTCCTCAGAGAGCCTCCCTCTCAGTCTCTGGTCAACATGCTTGCTTGACTTGTACTTTAGAGACATGAAGAATTAGGAGCTTTCCTTGTACATCCATAAGGACTTTAAATATACCCTGTTCTGTCTATCTTTTTGCCTTTGTCCTACAGAGACACTTGGCTAACAGCTTACAATAGTATTTTTTCAAGTGTGAGCATTTATTAGAAAAGAAAAAAAATTGATGACAAAGAGTGTGTCTATAGATGCAGGGACAAAGACCTTAAGTCATCCTGGTCTCCCTTCCTCCTTGTTTCTTCATAGATTTTGGGTATTAGTCATGGGCTTGAGTAAACTGGGGCTCTTTTTTTCTAGATTACTTGTGATCCTGTTTTTTCAGTTTTCTTTTTCTGAGTACCAAACAGAGAAGTATTCACAGTCCCACATATAGAAAAGAAGGGGACCTAGTTATAGGGGGTTTCTTCTTATTTCTGAAGGCTGAGACTTATATTGACAAGTCCTACTTCACATGTCCTCCTAGCTAGAGTAGTATAGATACAAGTTAAGTTGCTTTTCCCACAGTCTGGTGAAATAGAGCTATCCATATTTCTGGCTGATTGGCCTTTTCATGAGAATTGTGGTGGTTTTTTTGTTTTGTTTTGTTTTGTTCTGGCCTCACAGATTTGGTTACAGCAAAGACTTTGGCTAGGAAATATCTAGAAAATTGGTACTCAGGAAGCTGAAAAAGTCATAGGCTTCATCATTTTCCAGGAAGCAGACAAATAAAAACTATAAGATACGATAATATAAATATTCACAAATTCATCCCTACAGATGGAAGCAACTCACTTTCTAGGTTTTTCTGTGCTAATCATTTCTTTTACAATAGTATTCTGTTAAAATCATATCCTACAATTTGTCCAGTCATTTCCCAGTTGATGCACAACTCAAGTTTCTAGTTCTTTGCCACCTCAAAAAGAATTGCCATAAATATTTATGCCTAGATAGGCCCTTCTCCCCTGTCTTTTATCTCTTTGTATGCAGACCCAACAATGATATTGCTTTGTGGAAAGGTGATGCACATTTTTATGACCCTTTGGCCATGGTTACGAAATACAGTGTATTAGTGCTCCAATTTTTCCACATCTTCTCCAAAACTTCTTTTTTCCTTTTTTATATTAGTCAATTTGATAGGTATAAAGCTGTACTTAATAGGTATTTTTAAAAAGGAGTCAGACTGAAAGATTTCAACTCCTTTTCTATTACTTCATCACAAGGATAAGGAGATCTATTCTTCAGATATGTTTCCCTATTGCTTCACTATGTTAGGGATAAATGCCTCATCTCTCCTCTCAGATGTTTTAAGGAAGTATTCATTCTTAAAACTCTTTTTCTTTTTTGTTGTAATTTTTAAATTTTATTTTTGTTGATATGCAAAATACATTTCCATATTGGCCATTGTTGTCAGAGCAAACTCATACATAAATAAGACAGTGAAATAAAATCATGAATGCTTTCATGTGAAAGTCAACTCTAGCAGTTCTTTCTCTGCTCCTGGATAATATTCACTATCTTAAGTCTTACAGGATTGTCCCAGATCACTTCATTGCTGAGAGGAGCGAAGTTTTCCCAGATGATCATTTTACAGTATTGCTGTTACTGTGTGTGATGTTCTCCCAGTTTTGCTTATTTACTCTGCATCAATTCTTGCAGACCTTTCCAGTTTTTTGGAAATTGTCTTCCTTATCACTTCTTATAGCACAATAATATTCCATCATTAATATGTACTATCATTTATTCTGCAATTCCCCAATTCATGGACATTACCTCTATTTCTATTTCTTTGTTACTACAAAAAGAGAAGCTATAAATATTTTTGTACAAATAGCTCCTTTCCCTCTTTTTTATAACATATTTGTGATGCAGACCTAGGAGTGGTATTAAGGGATCAAAAGTATGCATGGTTTTAAGTGCCTTTGCACATAGTTTGCCCCCAGCCAAACTCCATTAGCTAAGCATGCACCATGATGTTTCTTCCAATCCTTCACTTCCTTTGGGGAGTATGCATTTTTGAGATCATCTTCTTCCACCAAAGATAAGTTTAGAATTGTACTTGGTCCATACCTTACCATGAATTTGTCTGTGATATCTGCACGTTTGTTCCCTGATTCCACTGGCCCTTGGATATTGGTATGAGCCTTGTAATGAATGACAGACACTTGGGCTGGTAATTGGATTGTGTCTAACAAATGATTCATCAAATTTCCATATGCTATTTGTTTGCCATTGGATGTAATGAAGCCTCGTTTTTTCCAGAGTTCGCCCAAATGATGCAGGACTCCAAATGCATACTGTGAATTGGTAAAAATGTTTGCAAGCTTCAGAATGTGAATCAATCCATCTAGTTGTGCCCCTTGAGAACTCATAGTGGATGGGAATAATGAGTACCAAAGGGTCTCAGAGGCTGTCACTAGGGCTGCTCTGGTAAATCTCTGATTGTCTACTATGTATGATGATCCATCTGTGAACAATGTTAAATCAGGGTTTCAATGGGCTTGTTGGATAAATCTGCCCTTATTTTATGCACGATGTTAAGTGCATCCTCACAGATATGTAGACTTTCTCCTCCAGAGGTATATCTGGGATCAGAGGTGCAGGATTTAAGTTTCTGCACTGGTGAAAAGTTATGTTTTCATTAGCCAACAAGATTGCTTGGTATTGTGATAGTCTTTGGGAGGTGAATGCTTGAAGTGTGGTGTTTCTTAGAGTAGATTCCACCTGGTGTGGGGAAAATACTTTCAGCTCACCCCCTAATACCAAGGAAGATGATTTTCTAATCATGATGGCTACAGCAGCAATAGCTCTCAAATACCTTGGCATTCCACAGATTACTGAATCTAGTTTTGAGTTGTATTAGGCAACTGGTCTAAGGGTATTCCCGAATGACTGTGTGAGAACACTAGAGACTATCCCTTTATCCTCATGTACGTAATGAAGGAATGGTTTATCATGATCAGGGATACCTAGGGCTGGTGCTAATAGAATGAGTGATTTTAGTTTCTCTATAGCATGGACATGGTCTTTAGTTAGTTTTAATGGTTCTGGAACTTCCTTCCTGGTTAGCTCTATCAGAGGTATAGCGATGAGAGCAGAACCTGGAATACAGTTTCTACAGAAACTCGTTGCTCCTATGATAGCCCTGAGCTGCCTTTTGTTCTTAGGCAAGCTCAACCTCTGTATATCTTGTTTGGGAAATCTTTCTGGAGCCTTTTCCTAAGATGAATCCTAAATAATTTACTTTTTTCTTCACAAATTGAAGTTTTGTTTTGGAAATTTTATGGCCCCTTTTGCTTAGCTCTTTAATTAAGTGCACGCTGTCTGTATATCAGACTTTAGCAGATGGTGACATTAGCAGGATATCATCAACATAATGTACTATTTTGCTGTCTTGGAAAGTGTTTGACTTAAGGTCTCTCTGCAAAATTTGACAGAAGACCAAAGCTGAATCTGAAAAACCCTGGGGCAAACGGGTTCATTGGATGGATTTGCCTTCCCATGTGAAAACAAACAGCTTCTGGCTGTCTCTGTGCAGGGGAACAGAGAAGTAATGAGAGCTCAGAACAGTAAACCAAGCAGCTTTGGGTGGTATGGCTGCTATGATTTGTGATGGATTCAGTACCACGGCATAGGTCTTTTGCACATGGTCATTAATTGCTCTTAGATCTTGTACTAAATGCCATTGAGTCTTCCCATCTGGAGATAGTTTGGCTTTCTTCACAGGCATGATTTGGGTGTTGTATTGTGAGAAGCCATATCTTAATATACCCTGCTCCAATAAACTCTCTATGATGTGTTTCACTCCCTTGATTGCCTCTTGGCTAAGTCTGAACTGAGGAATTCTTGGTGGTAAACCTTCTTTTACCTCTATTCTTACTGGTTCTGCAGACAATATCCTGCCCACCTCATTAGAATTTTTAGCCCACACATAATCAGGAATATCGTTAGGAACCTCATAGTTGTCGTTTGATTGGTAAATTGGTTCTTCACTACATGGGTCTAAAAATAAAATGGGTTGGTGTTTCAGAGATCTCTTGGGTAGGTGGAGATAGATCTGCCCATCTGGTTCACATTGGATGGTGGCAGCCAATTTGCACAAGAGATCCCACCCTACAAGGTTCGAATGACATGATGGCATCAATAAAAAGGTGTGATTGAGAGTCAGAGGGCCGAATTTCACCATTTTAACCTTTATCTTCGGGACTTGTTGGGCTATCCCAGAAGCTCCTCTCACTCTCAAACTTCCCTGATATTGGCATCCTATGGGTGCCTCGCATGAATTGGAACATGTTGCACCAGTATCCAGTAGTCCTTTGTAATATACCCCAACCCCGATTTCTAAGGTAACATGGGGTTCCCCATTGCTGTTGGACTTCACTGGCACTAGGGGTAATAAATAATCCTCCATTTTGTTTGTGCACTTGGTATCGATCCAGTGTTGCATATGGTTATTTGCATCTAAACCAGAAATTCCTATAGCACCATCAGACAATTTGAGTTTAGAATCAGAACAGAAAGCAGGCTTAGAGAACGAGCTCTCTCTCTCTCATTGAGAGCCTGAGAGTCATTATCAGTGTTTATTAATCTTTTTGTGGTGGAATGAGAAAGCTGACCCTTTTTGTAGTCATCCTCACTAGTCCCATACATCTCTCTACGCATCTGCATTATGTCCTCCCATTGCTGATCATCTGCCACAGAAATATCTTTGTATTCTGTGCAGCTTGCTAGAGACATCTGTTCTGTGGTGCCCAGTCTTTCAAAAATCTTTACCCCACTCAGACTACATATCCTCACATCCAAATTAAAATCATTAGACCTTTTTGATTTAGGAATCTCAGTTCATATCAACTTTGGCTTGGTTCCCATTTGTATACATCTCTCCATTTCTTCGAGAGATGGAGATTGGCTATATTTTTTGCATGAATGGCTTTAGCATGGACCTTCATGATTATTATCAATTCTTTTTGTATCATTGTTTTTGGACCATTTTGAGTTGTAGTAGGTCCTTCTCATACCTCTGTCTCTTTGGCTAGAATTGTCATTTCTACCAAAGTCAATTTGTTGTTTGAATTTACAAAATCTGAGAATATGACTTGGACACCCACAAAGGTAACAATGAGAGAAAAAGAATTTTGGTCTTCGGATATTATTTGTAGGTTGCCTGGATTGACTACGGCCCCTACTAGCTTGGAGGGTAAAATTTTTTATTTTTTTGATTTCCTTTTCCTTCTTAGCCTGTTTGAACTGTTTTCTAAGGTCTGCAATGATTTCATTCTTGTCTGAGTCTGTTTGCCTTGCTGCCCTTGCTTCCTTTTGCTTTGAATCATGAATGTAAAAAGCATGCTGTCTTACATCCTCCAGTGGCAGTGATTCCCACTGGGGACAGTTTGTCTGAAATAATTTTGAATGGGGATTGATATTCCTTTTGACAAACTGCCTACGGATGTGATCTATTGTTTCTTGGCCTTGTGTATCACGTAGTCCTAGGATAGTCTCAGCTGCCTCTATCACTCTATTGAGGAAGCTGCTAGGATCATCTTCTTCTCCCTGTCTCAGTTTTTCGAACTTTTGCCATGAATTTGGTCTTTCAGTATGAATCCACATCACTTCTAACAAATCAGTCCTTCATCGCATTAAGTACCTAAGGTTAGCATGTTGCATAAAATCTAAGTCCTGTTGGATCAATGGCCAGGCTGTTAAGTTGGGGTTTGACCTCGTTTCAGCTAGGAATTTTTCCTTTTCTGAGGGAGAGTAAAATTACCCTAAAAGAAATTCCACATCATTGAAAATTGGATTGAACAATGTAAAGACTCTTTTTAATTCTTTAATGCTCTTGAAAAGATGTTAGAAGAACCCTAGAAAACATCTTTTCAGCACCTCCATTCACTGGGGGTGAAAGCTTTTTACATCTTTACATGTACTACCCCTTCTCCAGGTTTTACAAGTTCTATCTATGATTGGTAATACTGTATTTGTGGAATCTGCATATGGATGGTATAAAGGTTGGTTGTTATTGGCCATTGATTTGTTAGTGGTGTTATTATCTAGATACTTGGACTCCACAATCTCTAGCTGGAGAATTGTGTGTTTGTCCAGTTCCTTTCCTTCCCTTATCTGCTTTAGTACTTGAAATAGCAGTCTGATGTTGTCTACAAGTTCCCCAGAGCCAGAGTCTTTTTAGGTGTTGTATTTGAGCCAAACCATTGCCACAAGTGAATGAAAACATTTTTTGAGATCACAAGGAATTGCCAGATTGTCAAAATTATGGCTATAGCTGTTGGGATGAAGCAAATACACTCAGCTAGGGTCAGAGCACACCATTTGTAATAATTATAGATATCTAGAAGTTGTTGAACAAGATTAGAGACCTTTATAAATCTATGACACCTTGCATTAGAGACCAGGTAATCATTGAAAATCTAGACAGGATAAATGTTTTCTAGCTAACTTCATTTTGATTTGATCAGTAGGTTATTGGTTGTTCACTAACTTTGCTCACCAAATAATGTTATGGAATAAAAGGCAAATGTTGATAATGAGAGGAGGAATAAAGGGGATAGCTGAGTTAAGGGATGAATGGGAGTATATAGGAAGGTAATGGAATGAATGGGAATATATAGGAGAGGCTGCTCAAACAGGCTAATCACTGAGTATAGAGACAGATGGTACTGTGAGGAAATAGGCTGGATCCCTCAGGGAGGGAAAGTATCTCTATGATACAAGAGGAATTGAGACAGCCAGAAATGTTTAGATATGGCTGGAGGGTTTCCCTTGTTAATTTCTAAGGACCCTTGAGGGAGGAGTCAAGAGGCTTCTCCCTGTTAGTGAAACTGAATGTCTGCAAGAAGTCTCGGCTGGGTACTTCCTGCCCAAGATGGATGCCTAGGTTTCCCTCAAGAAATAAAAGGAAAATTATTTCTTCCCTCTTCAGCCTTTGTCTTAGTATTTAGTACAATGATTCACCACAGGCTTTTGTGTAGGTAACAAAGGGGATTTATTAATGTCCAGGATAAGCAGAGGGAAAGAGGGTCTTAGGGTTTTGTAACTGCTGCTAGGAAGGAAGCTGGTGCTGGGGCAAGAGTCACAGAGGAGGGTCAAAATATTTATCAGATCACTAAATAAGGGAGTGACTTGATTTAGGATGTCCTACTTGCCTACAGAAACTAAACCCACGATGTCAAATCACCAAACCACCCTTCCTCCCAGGGCCCAATGGGGAAATTTAGGGAAATAACAGGATGAAAATGGAAAGGTCAGGGAGAGATTCAGAGAAATCAAGCTAGGATCAAATGCCCCAAAGACAAAAGGCACAGGCCAAGGCAAAAGTCAAAAGGCAAAAAGTACCTCAGTTGGAACCTCAGGACTATTTATAGAATCAGGCTCCAACTGTTTTTCTGTGAATATTCTAAACCTTCTAACTGCCAGGGCTGCTACAGTTGAATTTGCAAAAGCAAAAAGCTTCTGCTGCAACCCTGCATTACAAGAAGCTATAAATATTTTTGTACAAATAGCTTCTTTCCCCCTTATTTATTATATATTTGGGATGCAGACATAGGAGTGGTATTACAGGATCAAAAGTATGCATGGTTTTAAGCGCCTTTATGCATAGTTCCAAATTGCCCTCCAGAATGTCTGGATTAGTTCACTACACTACCAATGATTAGTATCCCAGTTTTGGGCCAAACCCTCCAACATTCAACACTTTCTGTTATTGCTATTTCGGTCAATCTGAGAGGCATGAACTGGTACTTTAGAACCGTTTTGATTTGCATTTCTCTAATCAAGAGTGATTTAGAACATTTTTTCATATGATTATTGATGGCTTTGGTTTCTTCATCTCAAAATTGCTTGTTCATATCCTTAGACCATTTGTCAAGTGGGAAATGCAATGTATTCTTATAAATTTGACTTAGTTCCTTATATATCTGAGAAATTACACCTTTATCAAAGAACTTCATTATAAAATTTTTTCCTAGTTTGTTATTTCCCTTGTAATCTTCATTACATTAATTTTGTTTATACAAAAGCTTTTAAATTTAATATAATTAAAATTATTCACTTTACATCTCTTACCCTTTATCTCATTTGGTCATAAATTCTTCCCTTCTATAACAATCTGACAGGCAAACTGTTCTATATTCCCATAATTTAATTATGGTATCACTCTTTAAATCTCAATAATAAATCCATTTTGGCATTAGCTTGATATAGGGTATAAGATATTGGTCTGTACCTAATCTCTGCCAAACTGTTTTACAGTTTTCCCAGCAGTTTTTGTTAAACAGTGTAAGGATGGGATTTGTGCAAGGCAAATGGGACAAAAGTATCTGAAAACCCATTCAGAAGACCTGTTAAAATCAACTGAGATTTTCAGTTCCTTAAATTTCTCAAAGATCAATGATATAGGTTGCAAGCATTTTGATGGAGTTCATCTATCATCGCACACAGCTACCTTTAGCTCTAGTTCAGGTAATTTGAAAGTTTCAGTTCTTCCATGGTGGTATGATGGCCTCTGGGCTAGGAGCTCTGGAAGTCAATGCCTGTTGCTGATTCAGTCTCCACTAGGGACTGCTGATGGCCTTCAAAGCACTCTGAGTTACCTTTCCCTGTGTCTTTGTGCTTCACCACAAGCTAGAAACAACCCAAGAGCCATGAACTTGGGCCCTCACTGCAGTTTTCTGCCAATGACTTGACATCTCCCTGTAATATTCTTCCAGGTCTAAGGACTTCAAAGATCAGGTATGGAGTGTTCTCCTGTTCTATTAAGTAGGATCTCATGACTTTGAAGTTGGATTGTGCAGTAGGAAGACTTCCATTCCACTTTGTATGGTTCTATTTCTGGCCCCTATCTTATCCCATTGAAATAGTCTCTCTCTGCCTTCATTCCCAGGCTTTTTTTTTTTTTTTTTTTTTTTTTTTTTTTTTTTTTTTTTGCAGTGAGTTACTTCAGTCCACCTCATTGTCCCTTGTTGGTTCTGGGACTCCATTTTGAGGTACTATTTTAAGTTTTTTTTTGAGACTTCTCAGAGTGGTTCAAGGTTTCTATGCTGCTACTCTGCCGTCTTGGCTTTTCCCCTTCCAATCTTGCTTTTTCAGAGTAAGAAGTCAGTCAGCATTTATTCATCACTGATTATGTTCAAAGCATTGTGCTAGACATTCTGAATGAAATGGTTGGCCATGCTTTGATTCTAAGGCCTGGAGAGAATGAAATAGGTCTAAAGTAGTTAAGTCAAGCTGGGTCACAACAATGAGTTTATATGACATTATAAAATGAACTCCAATTCCTTAATGAAAAGGGTGAGATTTTAAAATGAAATCTTATTTTCATAGGTGTTACTACAGGCATGTTATGCTGAAGATCCTATGAGGGCAAAAAGTGTAGAGATCATCATTCCCCAATGTATGTGTAAATATAGGGAAGCATGTTGGGTCACATATTCAGCATAGCACTAAGTGATGAAGTGTTAGCATACTTCATTGTTACATTATCTTGTTTTGAGGAACTAGGAAATGAATGTAGGATAAGTGCTGGTCCCAGGATGAGAAATTGATGGGAAGATTGAGACAAGATCTGAAAAGGGTAGCTATATCTGGATTGTGAATAAAGTTTGTGGAGGAAAATCTCATAGTGAGAACTCTATTGACATATCGCAGTGCTATGATTCTTGTCTTTCATGTAAAGAAATCTTGGCACAGAATAAATCAGGTCTTGATGAATATTAATTTCAAATTAATTATAAAATTTTGACTTTGGTCTAGCAAGGATGAGAGTAAAAAGCCTAAGTGGACCCCAATTAACATATGGCAGTTCAAAGAATATATGTCAACTCAAGATTCCTTCTCAATTATCTGTGAGTAGATTACTCAGACGAAAGTAACCACTAGTGATGTCACAGGCGGATTTATAAAGAATGAGATTCATCAGCCTATTAATATTGTTAAAATTTTTATAAATTAATATTATGTATTCATTCATCAATGATTTAGCGTGTACTTCCACTGGAAATAGCTCTTATGGCTCATGCTTTCAAGGTTATAATAATGTAAAATTCATCTCAATCTAGCAACATTTGGCTCTCAATATTTACACTATCACTTTCACTTCCAGCCCTTCTCATGTCAAACTGGCCTCTGCCTGATGCAATATCTGGAAATATTGAGTCATTGCAGAGATTTTGTTTGGTTGAGAGTGCATACATTTCTTCAGAAGTCTAAACAGTGTACTGAGATGGATCATAGAGGCTTTTGGACTTCTCAAAACTCAGAGAAGCTGCTAATGCTCCAGGGATTGAAAGCAGGGAAAAAGGGTCTAAAACTTAACTTTGTCACTTGAGTTTTAACTCAGGAAGAAGGATGCAGGTGTAGTGTTGCAGGGCAGAATGTTCCCCATAGGCCTTCACTCTAAGTCTTTGGTCAACATATTATTTTGACTACGACTGCAGAGGCATGAAGATATAATGACTTTCCTTGCCTATCCACAGGGAATGAGGTGAATAATAGCCAGGAGGTAAAAATATTCCATAATTATACCCCATTCTATCTATCTTTTTCCTTCATCCTAAACAGAGTCCTGTCTCATGTCTCACGTTAGAATTTCCCGTGTCTGAGGGATTGTTCAAAACTGGAGCATTTGCTAGAAAAGGAAAATCTTTAGTTACAGAGAATCTGTCCATAGAGTCATGTATAAAGACCCGCCCAATCATCTTAGTCTTCTCTTCTCCTTAAATGTTTTTACATTTTTGATATTGGCCCTGGGTTTGGGCAAACTTGGGCTGTCTTCCTCTAGATTATTTGTGATCCTGATTTGTCAGTTTCCTTTTTCTGCATACCTGAGGGGGAAGGATCCTTGTCACTTAAAAAGAGATTATACTCCTACATACAGAAAGGAAGGGGACCTAGTTATAGGGGGCTTCTTCTCCCTGTTTCTGAAGACTGAATCTCAAATTGATAAGGCATCTTTCAGATTTCCTCCAGTCTGGACAGGTGCAGATTCAAGGTAAGTTTTTATTCTACATTATATTTCTGACTGGTAAAATGTAGTTATCAATTTTCCTGATCTACTGTCCTTGGGGACAGAGGTGTGTTTTATTTAGCCTCACCACTTTGGTTAAAGGAACGACCTGGGCTTGGAAATTTCTAGGAAAGGGGTATTCAGGAAGCTGATCACAAAGTTTTTTCATTGTATATGGCATAGCAAGTAAAATACTATATTAATATATATTGACATTGCCCCAATATGTGGCAATATATAGAGTCAGGAACTTTTTCACAAAAAATGGAAGGAAATCAGCTAGGGCAATGATTAAGGAGACAAAGCAGGGAGGGAATATACTCAGTGTTGGGATTCAGGTGGCAAAATTAGATTCCCCAAGAATGCCGATATTTGTGAAGAGGTTATTGATTCTAAATATTTAAAGGTATATTTCTTTTCAGGTGCATATAGAAGAAGTTTTAGGGATGACATTTAGAACCAGTTTGGATAAAGTTTTGTAGGGGAAGACTCAATATTTATATAGCAAACTGGGAGAAGGATGTACCATTAACTAATACACCAGAAAACAGAAATCATTCAGAATCCTATAATTAGTCCAGAATTTTATTCAACCAAAGTCTTCAATTATTACTTCCTGAAAGAGATTTAATAGAGATTGAAAAAGTACAAAATATTTATCTTTCCCTTATAAGCTTTCATGGACTATAGAACAACTTAGTCAAATTACTTCATATTAGAGTTCTAGAACTGGAATATAACAGAAACATATACATAAAATACCAAACAATATTAAGTTCACAATGATCACAAGTGCAATGTATAGTATATGTTTGAATCAATTCATCAATCATGTTGAGTTTTCACCACTTCTGTGTCTAGGAAATATAAATTATAGTACCATTTCACTCCAATGAATTATCTATCCACTATGTGCAGGTCATGAGGAAGGTATTAAACAAACAACCAAAAAAAAATGATCCTGGCCTAACAAACTCTGTCAATGAATATTATGACAAAGGTGGCTGTATTTGAGATTATTGTTGGGCAAATAATTCCTCTTTTGAATAAGGAGACTGCTCTTTTTGAACCTTTGTAACCAGGTTTAGAAAAATTCCTCTCATATCTTATTATTAACTCAATCTTTGCAGTATGCTTTCTGTCCTTTCCTTCTCCATTATTTCTCAACTTTCTGATAGTTTTGCAATTTGAGGAGTGAAGATATTGACTGAATCTGAATTTAGTATTGTCATTAGGTGGTTACCTCAATGTCCTCATTGATAATGGAATTGTGTTATCTTCTAGGATAGTGATGGGCAAATTTTTTAAAGAGGGGGCCAAAGGAAAGAAAATGCTCCTCTGTCAATCTGATTCTTAGGCAACTCTTTCAAAGTTTCATTGTATTGTATTCAGTCCTTGTATTCGTCAGGGGGCCAGATAGAACATTTCAGGGGGCCGCATCTGTCCTGCGGGGCACAGTTTGCCCATCACTGTTCTGGGATATCTCCAAACTGAGATGTGTGAAATGCACAATATTCCTTCTTCCTCCTGTGGGACTTATCTTCTCAGCAGGTATAATTTTACCAAGGTATGGCCATGTAAATTCTCTCAAAACTATTTCTCTTCCGCTCATTTAATTCTCCCATTTGCATGGTAAGATTTTCTAGCTCCTTATATTCTTCTTTCAAAGTTAATCATTTTGCAGTCCTTCTTTTGATTAAACAACCTGGATTAATTTCTTCTTTTTGCCCAGAATTTCTACATCTCATCTTTATTCTGATCATACAACACTGGGGTTGGAGAAGATATTTCAATAACTTCATTTGGTTTTGTTAGGAGTAAAGTAGGTCTTAAAACAAATAACTGTTACAATTATCTTTTTAATAGCTTCAAAGGTAGTTACTGATCACTGTTCTGTAGACAATGGGAAGTACCCCAGCCATTTAAAGTGATAGGTTCCCTGAATGCAATATCTCAAGTCCCATCTTATCCCAGAGCTTGGTGAAGTATATTGTGAGGTGTGTCTTAGTTCCAGATGACACAGCCTGAGGAAGTTTTGATAAAACAATGAATGCAACTCAGGATAATGGACAGTATTGGAAGGTTTGAGGATGGCAAAGTAATCACATAAGGGGAAACTTAGCAGTATTATATCCATTATTAATTTTGCCTTCAAAATCAACAACACCAGAATATTAGGACTAAGTAGAGGGAATTTCATCCCCTCCCTCTCCTGGATTGCTGACCCATTCATCCCATTTTTACATGCCAGCCCTACCTCCAGGAATGTAGATAAAAAGGGTGTGGGTGGAGCTCATGGGGTCTTTTGGGTTTACTACTTCCCTGAGCAGGCAGATAGATGCAGAATCCTGCAGGATGAGTGACACATGGTCAGAATTAGAGTTTGAAAGGGACTTTAAATCTATGCTTATCTATCTTTTGTATTTCAAGTGATTATTAATAAACTTTATAGAAAGTAATAACTTGGAATATATTAATTTTATATCTAACAGGACTGAAACACAGTTATGAAGAGAAAAACATATTGGAGAAGTTTGGTGAATGATGAAATGAGGGAAATAGAAGAATTGCCCTATTTATAGAGAATACAAGAGTCTCTCAGTACAAATATCCAGTCAAGCCACACTGGATGTGTTGTGTTATTTTCTGGTCCCAGGATTGTAGAAAATGCTGGAAAAGGTTGACGAGAAGATAGAAACCTGGAGGAAATGTTATAAATGTTATAATATACTAAATATGATTAATTTGGAAAACTCAATTCTATTTTTTTGTTTTAAGTGAAGGTCATAAATAGGAGAGTTTGTTTAAATTTTCCAGAAAAATATTTTAGGGTAGATGCAAGGGAATACCTCCAAATGCTTAAAGAGATATAAATATGGAATGAATTCCTTTTAGAAACTGTGGGTTAGTGAATGACCTTAATTAAAGGATGTAGGACCTAGCATATCTTGAAAAGTCACCTTTGTTAGGATCGGTTTTGGTTTTTACAGAGCTGCCAGAGCAGTATATAATAACAAAACTGTGCCTGTATTATTCCTCTGTTATAGTCACAAAGGACTACCAATACCTAATCTTCAAACCAAATAAGAATTCATCTGTTAACTTCTTATAAACTTTCAGACTCTCATATACCTCATTTTCCTTTGCTGGTTGATTGTACAACACTCCCCTTCGAGTTATTGACATTGACTCCAAAGTGATTTATTTGCTTCATCTCATGCATCAAATGATTGGTTTTCATGATATACTCACACAGGCTGTGTCCTAGGTCTGAATGATGTTCTCATGTCTACTCAGTCACTCCAAATCCTTTGTTTCCTACAAAGCCATTCATGAGTATTGTTTTCTATAAGGATTTTACCGTGAGTCTTCAAGTTACTGCAACAAAATTCAGACATTTCTTTGTATCTGTTTTGTACTAGTGTTGCATTTGTTTATGTTGTATGTATACAACTTATTCCCTACCAATCAAATATATAAAGAAAAAAATCCCAGCATGATTTAATTTCCACATTTTGATTCCAAGCTCTAAGAATAGTGATTGGCACAGTAAAGGCATCTTGCAAATATATGTTTAAATAATAAATGAATGAAAAAAGCAGAGGAAGGGACAAATGACTTGTCTTTTCCACTGTGGAACTTTTGTGATTCCATGACTTCTTGGATAGCACCAATCCTTATTTAAGAATTGGCAGATGCCAGCCCTGACTGTTCCCAGTAGCTACTGCTTCATTCCTGCTCAGGTGCTGCTAAATAGATTTGATGAAGGTATCAAACTTGCATACTGATTTCATCACAAAAGTTACAAGTGCACTTCTGTGTACTGCTTCTTAAGGGATTTCCTTTTCTTTCCACAATAGCGCTTCCAAATCTTCACTTGCATTTGCAAACTTCCAATATCATTACATTCCCCTCATATTCAGCTGCATACATTGCCATAAAATATGCTGAGAAAACAGCAGCCCTTAGTTTGATCTGCTCCTTCTTACACTCTACTTACAATGTACTATTCACACCATTTTCCATTTTTTCTTCATGCATTCCAATGTTTGATGAAGAGATGTATCCCATCCTTTGCACACTCATAATTTCAACCAATTTATAAACTATAACACCAGTATTTTCTTTCCCTTCACTCAATGACTGCCCTTTAAGTGTTAGTCATGTCCTATATATAGCCTTGAAAACATTATACTAATGACCTACAGTTTTTCCAATATGACACCTTGCTGTTTCTGTCAAGTTGGGTCTAGTTCTTTATTTTCTTCCTATCACTTCAGGTCCATGCTCAAACATTACCAACATTTTCTCACTTTCCAATTTGCTGTGGATGAGATCAACAAGGATCCCCATTTGCTACCCAACATAACTCTGGGATACCAATTGCTCAGTAACTTCCATCACAACCAACTAGCTGTGGAGAACTCTTTGATTTGGCTGTCAGGGAAGGGTCCAACCATACCTAACTACAACTGTGACATGCAACACAAATCAGTGGCTGTCATCGGTGGGATGACCTCTGCACTGTCCATGGCCATGGCCCCCTTGTTAGGACTCTATAAAGTCCCACAGGTAAGAGAATCAATCCTGTTGTCCATTTTCAGCCAATATGCTCTTTCTCATTCAAATAGCCAATTAGCACTGGTGAACCAATTCACATTTATCAAGAACCTCTAGGCAGAGAACTGAAATTAGAAATGCAAAAAATGGAAAGAAGTCCCTTCTATGAAGGAACTCATTGGTTCTTTAGATGAGGTGATGCCATATTGAATTATTTATTTTTAGGGATAGTTTTTTTTTAATTGGTAGCTCCATCTCTTTTTTTTTTTTTTTGTCTTTAAGTTCATTTATTTATTTATTTATTTAAGAATGGTTTTTTCTTGATTATATGAATCATATTCTTTCCCTTCCCTCCTTCCAACCCCTTCCAAAGCCTCTGAGCAATTCCACTGGGTTTTACATGTATCATTGATCAAGACCTATTTCCATATTATTAATATTTGCACTAGTGTGATCATTTAGAGTTTACATCCCCAATCATATCCCCATCGAACCTTGTGTCAAAGTAGTTGTTTTTCTTCTGTGTTTGCACTCCTGCAATTCTTCCTCTGGATGTGGATAGCAGTCTTTCTCATAAGTCCCTCAGAATTGCCCTGGATCATTGCTTTGCTGTTAGTAGAGAATTCCATTACATTTGATTGTGCCACAGTATTTCAGTCCCTGTGTAAAATGTTCTCCTAGTTGTGCTTCTTTCATTCTGCATCAATTCCTGGAGGTCATTCCAGTTAACATGGAAATTTTTAAGGATAATTTTTAATCAAGTAGTAATCTTCTTAACTAATAGAATTATCTTCTCAGCTCACCCTTTTATATTTGAATAAAACTCTGAGAATTTTGGAGAGAAGCAAGATTTTTTTCCCTCTCACGTCAGACAATTTCCTGGGTAAAGAATATGTTCCTTTTTATTTTGAAATTGATTTGCACATTTTCCCAAAACATATGAAGCCCTTGTCCATCCCTTCAGAACTCTATGCTAATAAGTACCATCTGATTCTGTGTTGACAGTGATATTTAAATTTCAGCTGAGAAATTTCTTCCTCATTTAATCAAGACCTGATTTGCCAAAGTGTAATACATCACTTAGGACACAAATTTTTTGTCCATTCAATTTAACTTACTTCTAGTTAGTCTTTTATCAAGTGCCTGATGTGCATTTTCTAACCGGATCCTCTGAGAATATTATGATGAAAATAATACCTCTTGGTGGTCTGGATAGAGTCTTCAGGGCAAGGAAACAGAATGAAGAGCTGATTAAATACAAAAACAAGATGCCATTTACTTGCATGCCCTAATCAATGCCTCTATAGCAGGAAAGAGGGGGTGTACGTGGTAGAAAAGTTAGAAACTATATATTTCAATAAATTACATGATGCTTCTCTGCCACAAAGTATTGATATTGTACTTGATTCTCTACATTATGCTTTGGTATTCTCACAATTTTGATTCTTGAGAGATCTTGGCAATCTCTCATCACTTGTTTTTAGCAGAGTCCTATGAATGGTAGTATAAAGATTAGCTTTTATTTCAAGAGTCAGGATCGGGGAAATCTTTGCTTGGTGACTGAAATGTGATTCAGGACAATTCCATTCAAACCACACTAATTATACAGTGTCATATAATATGCATAGTACAAGAAAGTAAGGATCAAGAAAAATATAATTTCCAAAACATAAAAATATCCTGATGACTTTATATAGTTCTTATTGTCCTTTCCAGTT
This sequence comes from Gracilinanus agilis, assembly GCF_016433145.1. Taxonomy (NCBI): domain Eukaryota; kingdom Metazoa; phylum Chordata; class Mammalia; order Didelphimorphia; family Didelphidae; genus Gracilinanus; species Gracilinanus agilis. The sequence continues at coordinate 283,200,903 of NC_058135.1, read as the reverse complement.
ACAAATGGGTACATGAATTAAATTATACTCACAAATTGCTATCCTTTCTCTGCTCTATAGCGCTTGCTTTAACTGCCTTCATGGCCTTTGGAACAAATTGTTACCATCAAAACTTTGAGGTTAATTGAACAATCAGTGAGTTATAAATGTGTCTACTCCTAGTATAGAGATGATAAAATAACATGAATACTAAATATTTAAACAGCAATTAGTTCAATACATTCAAATTCTTAAAAGTTAAATGAGTTAAAAGAAGAAATCAAAAGTAAAAATATATTAGTGAGGGACCTCACCTTTCATCTTTCAAAGCTCCCTTTCAGCATAACCTTATGTAACCTTAAAATGGACAAAAAAAGAATTTAGCAAATGAAAAAAGATTTAGAAAATTGAGATATTTTAGAATTTTGGAGATAATTAGATGGGAATAGTGCATCCCTTTCTCAGTATATATGGCATATTCTTAAAAAGGAGTCATTTTTAGTCAACAAAAATATAATAACTAAATGGAGAAATGTACAATTATTAAATGAATACTTTTCAAGCCATATTGTAATGAAAATTATTTTCCGTAGAGGGCTATAGAAGAGGAAATGAAAAATTAATTAGATTCCATATAATCTAATAGGCTAAAGGACAAATCAAAGAAATGATAAGTTCATTACAGAGAATGACAACTTTGGAATAATATCAAAACTTATGGAACTTACTCAAAGAAATAGTTATGGGAAAAATTGTTTCTAAACAGTTGTATCAGTAACATAGAGAAAGGAAAAGTCAATCAATTGGGCAAACAGCTAATGAAACCAAGCAAATTAAAACCTACATTTAAACACCAAATTGAGAACTCAAAAAAGCCTTGTTACTGAAATATTTTGAGGATTGAGTCAATTCGATAAGAATACAAGTTATTGCTAAATTCCTAAATAGTAGAAGTTATGAACATGTACTTTTCATCTGGAGAAATCAAAGTTATCTATAGTAATGTGAAAATGCTCTAAATCACTACTGATTAGAGAAATGCAAATTAAAGGAAATAGGAGATATCCCTTCACAGGTACCAGTTTGGCTAATATTGCAGAAAAGGAAAATGACAAATGTTGGAGGATATTTAGAAAATTGGAACTCCATTGCAGAGTTGGAGTTTTGAGCTCATCCAACCCACGTAGAGAAGAGTTTCATACTATGCCCAAAGCAATATGAATCTATGCATAGCCCCTGACCAGCATACAACTACTATGCCTATATCTAAAGAGGTAAAAGAAGAGAAAAGCCTCATATGTACAAAAATATTTATGCAGCTCTTTTGTGAAAATAAACAATTGGAAATTATGAGTATACCCATAGATTGGGGAATGGTTGAACAAGTTGTGGCATAAAATTGTGATGGAATACTATTGTGGCATACAAAAAATAAGCAGGATGCTTTCAGAAAAACCTTGGAGTGTATCTAGGAACTGATGCAGAGTGAATAGAATAGAATCCAGAGAATTTTTAAATAGTAATAGTAACGTTCAATGATGATTAATTGTTATTGACTGCTATTATCAGTAATATAATGATCCAAAGGCATTCCAAAGGATGTATGTTGAAAAAAAAATCCTCCTCTGATTTCATCTGATAGAGTAATGATCTATACATAATTTGAATGATCTAAATATACTTTAAATTTTTTGTTATTACTTTTGGCTGTGATTTCTTTTGCAACCTGATAATTGAATGATTATATTACTCACAATGGTTTAATCATACAGTTACTATTCAGATTATTCTCTGTGTGCTATTATTGTACATAGTTTTCTCTTGGTTTTCCTAATTTCATTTTGCATTGCTTCATGCAAGTCATTGTTTTTTCTAAATTCAACTTGCTTTTCATTTCTTACTCATACTGAAGTATTCCATCATAAACTTATACCAAAATCTATTCAATCAGTACCCAACTGATGGACATGCCATCAATTGCAATTCTTTGCCACCAGAAAGGGAACCTCTATGAATATTTTAAGAAATTTGATATCATTTACTTTTTTCTTGTTCACAGATGGGAAACAGATCTAATTGTGGTATTGCTGAGTCAAATGGTATGCAAAGGTTTCTAACATGTTGTTATAAGGAAAAGAACATATGAGCAGGAAGTGTTGAAAAGGCAGA
>NC_058135.1:283180279-283198255 GCF_016433145.1 Gracilinanus agilis | reverse complement strand
AAGATGTAGCTCAAGCCCCATCTTTCTGGGTGAAATGTTTCCTGACCTTCCCCTCATACGGAATTGCTTTGTATATCTAGAAATCAATACAGGAAGGCATTTATGCACTTGAGATTTATGTTATATATATTTATTTTATGTTATATATAGTTATGTTTATGTTATGTTTATGTTGTATATTTTATATTTATATATGTTATATGTGCTATATGTGTTATATGTATATGCTATATTTATGTTATGTATATTTTTATGCCCTGACTGCCTCTCCAATTAGAAATTAAGCTCTTGTGAGAAGAGATGGCTTCACTCTTATTTTTTAAACTCATCTCAAAATCAATACTGCACAAAGTAAGGGCTAAACAATAGGGGTTAAATGACTTGCCCAGGGGTCACACAGCTAGGAAGTGTCTGAAGTCATATTTGAACCCAGGAGTTCCTACCTCTAGGCATGGCATTCAATCCACTGAGCCACCTAGCTGCCCCTGGCTTCATTCTTTGTATTATATCTCCAGTGCCTGGCACAATTGATTGATCTAATCGATTCGTTAACTAAACTAATTTTAGTAATTAATAATAGACTAACAAAAATGAATGGTCATTTAGGCTGCTGAAACCCCCAAAGTGTCTCCAGAGTCATTTGGATCCAGTTTGTCATAACTGTCACAGGGTCCTAGATTAAAAAGGTGGAAGCGATCCATCTAGTCCAGTGATGGGCAAACTACAGCCTGTATCTGGCCCATGGGGAATAGTTTATCCATCACTGATCTAGTCCAACCCAATTCCTTCATTTCACAGCTAAAGAAACAATACCAGAAAGTGTAGGTGACCTGTCCATGGTCAGAGGGTGGAAAAGCCAGGAGTTGAAATCAGATCTAGGGACCTCATTATACTGTGCTATCATTTTTAGGAAGGTTTTTCTGAGATAGAACCTAAATTTACTTTTCTCACTGATTGGTCCTACAGCTGCCCTCTTGGGTCACAAGGAACAAATGTTATGCCCCTTCCTCCAAGACAGATACTGAAGACAAGCTTCACCCCCACCCCTTACCCAGTCTTCTCTTCTCCAGGACAAACATTGCCATATCCTTCCCCAGATCTTCCTATGACAGGGACTCAAGCCCTTTCCCCATCCTGCTTGCCTTTCTCAGGTTATTCTCCAGCCTGTCATCAAGTATGACATCTCCACATGTGGTGAGAGCTAAGGACAGCAGAAATATCTCCTACAAATTTGAATGCGAAAATGGTATGTGACAGAGGACCTGAAAAAAAGTCAACCCCAAAGACATGCTATAAGGAGGGGATGGAAAGAACATTGTGTTGAGAATCAGAGGGCCTCCATTCAAGCTCTAGGCCAGCAACTCCCACAGTTCTTTCTCTGGATGTGGAGAGCATTCCTTCTCATAAGTTCCTCAGAATTGTCCTGGATCGTTGCATTGCTGCTAGTAGAGAAGTCCATTACATTCAATTGTGCCACAGTGTATCAGTCTCTTCATACAATGTTCTCCTGGTTCTGCTTATTTTGCTCTGCATCAATTCCTGGAGGTCTTTCCAGTTCACATGGAATTCCACCAGTTCATTATTCCTTTTAGCACAATAGTATTCCATCACCAACAGATACCACAATTTCTTCAGTCATTGTCCAATTGATGGACCCCCCTACCCATTTTCCAATTTTTTGCCACCACAAAGAGCATGGTTATAAATATTTTTGTGCATGTATCTTTCCTTATTGTTTCTTTGGGGTATAAATCCAGCAGTGATATGGTTGGATCAAAGTGCAGGCAGTCATTTAAAGCCCATTGGGCATAGTTCCAACGTGCCTTCCAGAATGGTTGTATCCATTCACACCTCTAACAGCAATGCATCAGTGTCCCAATTTTGCCACATCCCCTCCAACACTTATTGTTTTCCTTTACTGTTATATTGGCCAATCTTCTAGGTGTAAAGTAGTATTTCAGAGTTGTTTTGATTTGCATTTTGCTAATTATAAGATATTTAGAATACTTTTTATGTGCTTGTTGATAGTTTTGATTTCTTTTTCTGAAAACTGCCTATTCGTGTCCCTTGCCCATTTTTCAATTGGGGAATAGCTTGATTTTTTGTACAATTGATTTAGTTCCTTATATATTTGAGAAATTAGACCTTTGTCAGAGGTTTTTGTCATAACAATTTTTCCCAATTTGTTGCTTCTCTTCTAATTTTGGTTGCATTGGTTTTGTTTGTAGAAAATCTTTTTAATTTAATGTAATCAAAATTATTCATTTTATATTTTGTAATATTCTCTATTTCTTGCTTGGTCTTAAATTCTTTCCTTTCTCATAGATCTGATGAGCATACTGTTCTATGTTCACCTAATTTACTTATAGTTCCATTCTTTATATTTAAGTCATTTGACCATTCTGAATTTATCTTGATATAGGGTGTGAGGTGTTGATCTAGACCTAATCTCTCCCATATAGTTTTCCAATTTTCCTAGCAGTTTTTGTCAAACAGTGGGTTCTTGTCCCAAAAGCTGAGATCTTTGGATTTATGGTATTTTGCTGAGGACATTTATTCCAAGTCTATTCCATTGAAACTCCCTTCTGTTTCTTAGCCAGTACCCTATTGTTTTGATGACCACTGCTTTATAGTACGGTTTAAGATCTGTTACTTTTAGGTGCCTATCCTTCACTTTATTTATTATTTCCCTTGATATTTTATCTTTTGTTCTTCCAAATTAACTTTGCAATAATTTTTTCTAATTCAATAAAAAAGTTTATTCGTAGTTTGATAGATTTGGCACTGAATAACTAAATTAATTTGGGTAGGTTGGTCATTTTTATTATGTTAGCTCCTCCTACCCATGAGCAACTAATTTTTTTCCAATTCTTTAGATCAAGTTTTAATTGTGTGGAAAGTTTGCATTTTTAAAAACCCTGACTTTCCATCTCATCATCAATACTGGATATTGGTTCTGAAATATAGGATTTTTTTCTCTTATGGGGAAACACTGTTTAAAGTTTAAATATTACTGGATTCAGAGAAAGGGGAGAAGGAGAACTGTTTGGATAGGGATAACAGACTGGACCAACAACCTGGAGAAACACAAATCCCACCAAAAAAACAAGAAATGGAAGGTTATGGATTAGCAGTTGATACCAATTGCCACCACAGATCCACCTAGCCTGGGAGTCTATGAAACTAACAAGTGAGTAGACTGGGACCAAAGATTTACAAAGTCAGGTTTAATAAAGACTATAAAGTTAAAGATGATGGGAGAGGTCACACAACCTAAAACACTAAGGATCAATTTTAAGGTTAAAAGTTGAAGATCTGGGAAATCCCTACACTATACTAAGAAGGCAGCTGAGACACAAGGGAAAATTGGGATCTCATGGAGATGATCTGATGGTCTTGATCTGATGTAGTCCAAGTATACTCCAATAGCACAGAAACTAGAATATAACTCTTCAGAGGAAATCAGGGAGAATGACTTTGTTTGTCCATCAAGCAAGTCAGAAATTTGATCCTGCTAGTTGTAAGGTCTCAGGTGTTGCTTTACAGATACCCAAATCCACAGGTCTCTCAAGTCAGTGACTTTCCCCAACTCCTTCAAAACCCCAACTGCCTTTTTGAGAGAGTCCCCTGTGTTCCAGTTGGAATCTCAGCTGCCTGTCTTTCTAAGCTTCCAAAATGCTTCAAACCTATTTCCCTCTTACAGTTCCAACTTAGAAAAGCAGTAAGGGCTAGGCAATAGGGGTTAACTGAATTGCCAGGGTTACACAGAATTGTCTGAGGCCAGATTTGAAACCAGGACTTCCCATCTCTAAGCCTGGCACTTTATTCTCTGAGTCACCTAGATGCCCCTTAAATCTTAATTGAAGGAACCATAGTGAAATTGATGAAATTTGGGACCTGAAGTAAGGATGCCCTGGGTTTGAATTCAATCTCTGGAACTCACTCATTGCAGGGTGATGGTGGCAAATCATTTCACCTCTTGTCGGAGACCAGGAAAAGCTTGCGCAACCCGGCAAGGAGGTCCCCTGAAAAGGAATATTGCAAAAGACTCTCTGCAGTAAAACCGCATCCGGAACAATACCCGGAATCAGGCGTGGCAGGTCCAACAGCCGTAAAAATTCCCTCTAACCAAAGCTGTCCCCTTTTCTATATAAATTCTGCTTACACAGTCAATAAACAGAACCTTGCCAACATCTGTACGACTCCTGTCTCTTGCGTGTGGGGTTCTCTCCCTCTCCCCCTGTGGAGCCTTAGGTGGTCGCCCCTCGTGCACCATAGTTGCGTCCGGCTGGACACATTTTACTTCCCTTATAAATGAGGAAAATAATAATAGGTAGCAATTATGTAGCACTTTAGAGTTTCCAAACACTCTGCAAGCATCCCATTTTATACTGTAAGAATAAACAGAGCCAGTACCCAAATGTTATAACTGAAAGGGGGAGCGAGAGAGTCTATATGGGTGAGACTCTCTTCTAGCTCTCCCCTCAGGCCAAATATACACTGCCAAGACTTTGAGGGGGTGTCACCCCTAAACTGGGTGACCTGGATAGTCATGCCACCCCACAGGAGTTAGGGGTGAGGCTTCCCAACAAGAGGAGGTATGGGGGACCCCAATCCTATTCCAAATGAGGGTGGGGTTCACACAAGCCTCCCCTGAGATCAGTCAACTTCACAGCAGGTGTTCTGGCTCCAAGATGGAGGCAGCCAGACCAAGCTGTGATTCCCCTCCCCTTTGTCTCTCAGGCACTCTGGAATGCTATCTTACTAATGAATGGCTTTTATTCATCACAGTTCAGGGATTGGGGAAAGGGATGAAGGGTAGAGGGATTTTTGGGGTGCCCTCTTCTCTATTTCTATGGGTTCTGTCACTTGGGTGGGAACCTTTGGGGTTCTTGCTCCCAAGCGTCTCCCCTCGCCACTTCTTCAGTTTCTATTTCTATTTCCTTTTTCTATCCTTTTCTATAATTGCAAAATCAAACCAGAAAGGGTCTCTCAGCAAGTTTGGGTAATGAGGGAAGGAGCCTAAGAGAATTGCTCCCAAAATGGAGTCCAGAAACTTAGCTGAATGAAGTCTTACTGGATTAGAAGTGATGGGATGCCTTTGACCAGGGAATCAGGGTATTAATGTCCAAAAAAATGATTCTCAGGAAGCCCTCTGGATTGGATTCGAGCTGAGATGTTCTCCTCATTCCTCTCTCAGTCCCCTGCTGGAAGTCCTTCCTTCTCCTCCTCCTCCTCCTTCAGAGAATTTCCCAGAATTCCCTCTGGTCTTAACTGTCATCAACTGTCACCAATGGCCTTCTTCTGGCTCTTTTTGTCCCATCCCCCATCTTACAAAATCCTGGCATCACTATTTCCTATTCTTATCTTATGTTCCCCTTCCCTCCAAAATAATAAATCCTTATCTTGTCTTATCACAATACTAATTATCTATCTATTCCTATTCTAAGATAGGTTTTGGAGAGGTTGTTAAGGGGATGAGGGTTGCAACTTATATAACAATATTTACAGGGTACAAAACAATTTTGTAACACAAAAAAATTTCCATTGAGCACAATGTCTAAGTTTAAAGTGTAACAATTTTCTTATCGTTAAACTTTTCTATGTTATTATTTAACTCATCTATGATTTTAACAATTTTAGCTTGTCTCTACTTTTAATATATAAGTATATCAAGTAATGCAATGCCACTATCTTATTATTCTGAGCTGTTAACAAATTATGTTTAAACTACCTATGTTTTGAATGCAATGTTAGTTTTTATATTGAGAATCTATTTTAGTATGTTAGTATTCTTAGTTATCTATCTAACAACACTTATATATTTTATTCTCATGCTTTCCCTGCACTAGCTCACTAAAAGTTTTGAACTTCCCTAGCCCTTTCTGCATTTTCCCTATGTCTAAGGTTCTAATTATCTGCTAAATTGTTAGTATGCTATAGTATCTACATGGTTAGGGACTATTATTTACAATTCTACTCTACTTTCCCACGTATATTACAGGTATATATAAAATTTACATTATTTGCACTATTATACATTTGTACAAGCATTAGTTCTGCGTATCGATGTTAACCAGACAAGAACATCGCTTGATCTTCTTATGTGGTTAAAATCTTATGGAACTTGCAATTATTTACATTATAGACATATATTCTTTTTTGTACTTTCACAATCTTCAGACACTCACTTATTTACGCGAGGCCTTGACTAGATATCAGTTTTGTGTTGTGTTTTGCATTCTCTTTATGTAGTGCATGCAAAATATTCACTCTTGTTGTCAAAGTTGTTAATTTTCTTCATGTTGCCTGTAGATTTCTCTTCTATCTTGATGCTATGTACTGTGGTTGCATTTTCCTAAAGTGCAAGATTAATTTGTGTTTTTGTTCTATCGCCCCACCAGTCTTACATAAATCATTTCCTTCTGCCCTCTTCTTTGTGCAATTGTCCATTTTTGCAAAGTTCAAAGTCCAAAAGTTTTTTCACAATGTCTTTTCAAGTCCTCTTTCCTTGCATCTTTCTTCTTGGTGATTTTCTCGATTTTCTTTTCTTCTCTTGATGCTTTTCCCCTTCTCTGTTTCTCCATCATATGTTGTCTGTCATCATACATGTTGTCGGACGGGCTCTCTGGTCCGGATACAGAAACAGTGTAGAGGAACAGCAGTTCCTCTCATTGTTTCTCTCATTTTTAAAAGATTAAATTAACAAGACAAATCAAGAATTCAACATCTTTGCTTTTAGCAGAGATAGTCCTTCAGTATTATTATGGTTTCCATGACAGTTTTGTGATCTATGCCAGAAACTTATTCAATTCCTGGCATAGGCCAGGTGACCAGTAATATACTTCCACTGTGCTATTAGCTTTGCTTCTTCCTTTAGTGATTGTTGACCAAATATTCTCCCATCCATGCTTTATTGTCAAGATGTTGGCTTTTCCAATAGGTATATTATTATACTGCCTCCTGGCTTCCTTCAAATCTCAGCAAAAAATCCAATGTTCTTCAAGAAACCTTTCCTCTTCTTTCTTACTGCTACTGCCTTCCTGCTGCTGATTTCCAATTTTGCCAATATACATCTTATCCGTAAATAGTTGTTTATTTGTTGTCTTCCCCATTAGACAGTGAGTTCTTTGAGAGCAAAGATTGTATTTTGCTTTTCTTTGTAGTCCTAGTGTTTAGCACAATGCCTATTGATTGGCTGACCTATATGGTTTTAGGATACAGTCAATTCATACCCCCATCCTTATAATACTCACAATAAGCCTTGGAGGTAAGTATCATTATTCTCTTCATTTGATAGGCAACCATCCTGAGGGAGATAGAGATGAAGTCTTTTACCTAAAATCCCATCCCTATTAAGTGTCTGTGGCCAGACCCAATCCAGCTCTTCCTGACTCCAAGTTCTTCACACTGTTTAATTCACCAATTAACTGACTATTAACACCTATCACAAATTTCAAATATATAGTGAATGCAAAACTGTGTACCAGATTTCAGTTACTGATTTATCATAGAATAGGACATATAGGTTAAAAACCTTTAAAATTGATGATTGATTTTACTTCTCACTGAGTAAAGGTCATTACCTTTCTTGTGTTTTTCTAGAAGCTTAAACACAATGACATCAAATCCAGAAAATAACAACATGTTCCAGGTGCCTCCCAGCACTGACTCTTCTATGGTATCTTCTGGGCCTCCATACCCTAATAATCAACCTAAATCTCTGTACCCTACTAACCAAACTATACCTCCATATAATAACAACCAACCTATACCTCCGTGCCCTAATAACCAACCTGAAGTTCACCTGTATCCTGGTTACCAATACCAAATGGCATTACCAAATGGGAATGGACATATTGAACAAAAAGTCTTGAATGAAGGCAAAGTCTTGGGGGTAAGCTGGTTTTCTTTTTTAGTACCAATGAATACACACTGTTGATAATCTATAGGATACAAAATAGAGGCACAGAGGTCAATGGAATCAGACCTACTGATGAGCAGCTCATCTGGGAACTTAAGAATAAATCCCATTCCATTCATATGGTAAAAGCTAAATCAGTGCTGGGTGCCACAGTTGGCTTGATGGGGACATGCCTGCTGGTGTGACTGTTCCATTAACCACCAAGCAAAGGAATAGCAGGATACCAGAATCTCAAAATTGAAAGGGGCCAACCATCTAGTGGAACTCAGTTCACTTAGTGGAACCCAGATCTGGAGGAGAAATCTCTTTATAGCTCTCCCAATAAGTCTTTCAGACATTTGAAATACTCCAGTGAGGGAGAACAATTTCCTATATCTTGAGACAACTGTAGATTACAAATTTAGCACAACTCCCGCCATTTTATGTTAAATTTTAGCTCACCAATCTGAGGTCCTCCTTGCCATGCTCACCTCATCACCCCTTCTCAAGAATACTCTGTTGTGATACCATCTGTTTGGGAAGACTGCAAAGTTTCCCTAATTCCAGAAACCTGCTTGACCACTTAGATCATGTGTATCTGATCTAATTAGCCAGCTCTTACAGTATTCCTTCTCAATCCCCTTTTGCCTGAAGCCTCCTGTCTACTTTGTGTTTTAAGCATATAAAATGAATACCATATAAACTCACTTTAGAGAGTCCTTGCCCCTGAAAATAGGGCCCCCCTCCTGGCAAAACTAATAAACACTAAGGTAAGTTAGATACTCTTTGGACCCTTGTTACACAGTCTGTTTTGCTTTTTCTCTAACAGTAAGGAAGTCTTTGCTTCCATCAGGCCTAAATCTACATATGCAATTTCCTTGTTCAGCACCATGGAACTGTCCATGGGACAGCAGCTACTGGTTAGAAGCTGTCCTATGTCTCCCTGGCAGGATCCTTCCAAAACACAAACTCTAGGGCAAGATTATTTTGGTAGAGTTAGGTCAAGGCTAGATTCTGGGCCAGACTGACAAACTACTTCCAAGTGTAGCCCTGAGACACATCACGAGCTGATTTATGATGAGGCATTTGGCAGTAAATAGTTTTATGGGAGGCAGACTGGTACCTGCACACAACATTCATTCTAAAGCCAGAAAATGTGTGTTCATGCATAACCTCCAAAGTCTTTCTGACCTCGGGGAAGTCACTTAACTTGTCTGGGCTTAAATTTCCTCAACTGTGATCAGAGAAGATGTACTATTAATAATGGCTAAATATTTATATAACACTGAAAAACTTGCAAAGCATTTTGTGTATGTTATCTCATTTAAAATACAAAAATATGTCTCTGAAGTCAGTCCTATTGTGCTCATTTTACAGATAATAAAACTAATGCTAAAGGAGATTCATCAGTTTTCCCTGGGACACACAACTCATCAATTTTTTAAGACAGGATTTGAACTCAGGTCTTTCCTGACTCCAAAATCCAGGTCTTTTTCTACTATAAGCCCCACTGCCTCTTCCTATACCCACTTGTCATTTTTTATGTCTTATCCAGGTCAGGAAATTCATTCGGTGGTCCAGAAACAGTTTTCTTCTCAAGGGTAACAATTAAAGACAAAACCTAGGGTTACAGAGAAGAAACTAGAGCTGATCCAAAGAGTAGAAATCCACAGGTCTCATTTTTATCAGGAGATTCACCATCCATATCCAATTAGCTTTCAAATCTTTTAAGGATTAAATTAAATTGAATCTAGTTATTTATTTTTTAACTCTTACTTTCTAAGTAACAACTCTAAAATAGAATGGTAAGAACTATGTAAATGGGGTTAAGTGACTCATCCAGGGTCACATGACCAGGAAGCATCTTTTTCCAGTCTTGTCAATTCTACCCTACATTTCTCAACTCTCTCCTCACTTCTTTCTCTCCCCAAGACTACTATCCTATTTCCAATCCTATTGTTTCACATCCACACTGTTGCAATAGCCGCCTAACAAGTGTTTCTGTCTGCAATTGTAACCCTCTTCAAACTATCACCCACATAAATGGTGATTTGATATTCCTGAATTGAAGATTTGGTTGTGTCACCTCCTTACTCAATAAACATAAGTGACTCTCTATTACCTCTAGGACCAAATCCAAACTGCTTTGCTTGGCAATGGAAGCCTTTCCCATTCTGGTTACAAACTACCTTTTGCAGGCTCCATAACAATCTTTCATACTCTCTATGGAACATGTAAACTATATTTCTTCCTGTTCCTCAAACATGAAACTTAATCTCCTATCTTCATGCCTTTGCATAGGTTGTGCCCATGCCCAGAATGTACTCTATCCTCATCTCCACCTCTTAGAGTCCTCAATTCTTGCAAAGCCCACCCAAGCCCTACCTCCTTTGTCATTCCTATGTCATTTCCTGCTCCTCTCAGTGGATCGGAATTCCAGATCCTCTAGTCTAACACTCACAAGATTACTTCATATTTATCTTTTTAAAACCTTATCTTCTTAGAACTGATTCAGAGTATTGGTTCTAAGGCAGAAGTGCAGTAAGGACTAGGGAAAGGGAGTAAAGTTACTTGTCTAGGATCACAGTTTGAGGTCAGATTTGAACGAGGTCTTCTTGGCTCCAGATCTGCCACCCTATGCAGTGTGCTATCTAACTGCCCCCATAATGTTTATTTTTATTTAATTCTATAATAATTATTATTTTGAAAATTATGATAATGTAAAATAGAATTACTATAATACAAATTATTTTATAGTGCAATTGAATCTAATATAAATTATTTCATTATTATTTATTACAACCAATATTTATTATTTTATTTATATTCATACTTTTAGATACTCACATATGTGAATTCTGTCTTTGTCTATAGAAGATAAGCTTTTTATGACAAAGATTATTTCATTTTTATCTTTTTGTTTTCAGGGCCTCACTCAGTCCTCAAGTCATAAGAGATTCTTAGTAATTGTTTCTTCATTGATTGAGGAAGAGATGTCTAACCTGAAAGGGACAGTATTCAATACAGTTCAATAAACATTTCTTACAAGCCTATTTTGTGCTAAGCGAAGAGGGTAGTAATAAGAAAAAGATAGGTCCTGCCCTCAAAGAGCTTACAATTTAATGTGGAAAGAGAACACCCAAAAGACAGAAAGCAAGAGGCTATCTGGCCAAGGATATCTCATTCCATGGAGTTAAAACCAGGCAGAATAACAGATCCAAAGCAGAATGAACTTTAAGTATAATCTACCCCTATAAAGGAAGGCTTTGGGAGGAGTTGGATACTCCACACTCCAGACCTGGGGTAGGAGGGGAGAGAAGCCTGAGGGAGGTGTTGTGTGGCTTGAGTTAGCATCATCATGATGAGACTAGAATTGAGGAACTTCTCCTGGGAGGACATCCTGTTCCATGGAGTTGGGGAAGGAGGGGTATCAAAGACCCTAGATGCTAATTTCAACTAAATGAAATCTGTCTCCTGAATCTGAAAATCGTGTTCTCCCCTACAGGCCATACAGATCCTGATTGGATTGTTGCATATCGGTTTTGGGAGCGTTCTAGTGACTTCAATATTTGAGGGACACATTTCAATCTCTTTTTGGGGAGGGTATCCCTACTGGGGAGGAATTTCAGTAAGTAAATTTCTATTGACAAATATCAGTAAATAAAAATCATTGTCATATGGGAGAATTGTGTACTAATAGGGCCCTACAAAAAGCTAGAGGATACCGAAAAAGTTAGCTGAGGGAAGAGTAAAAGAGAGAATACCTGTTGAGTCCTAAGCTATGTGACCAAAAGGCAAAGGAAACATAATTACTTTTGTATCTTCAGGATTCTGCACATTGCCCTGCCCAACACAAATGACTAATACTTTTTTGTCATAAAGGTTTATTTTATAATCACATATAGAAACAATTTTAGATAGTTGTTTTCTGGCAGTTTACAATTCAGATTCTCTCCCTTTCTCCTCCACCCTCAGACAGTAAATAGTCTGAGACAGGTTATACCAGTGCTTTCATAAAATATTTATTTCCATCTTGCTGATGCTGTGACAAAAGACACATATTTCACATATGGTAAAAAAAAACTCATGAAAGAAATAAAATGGAAAATCTCCTCCTCTGATATGCCTCAGACTCATGATGAGTCCCTGGTGGATATCTTGGAGACTTGGTTTGCTGATAATGGTTTAGTCCCTCACAGTTGATCATCATAGATGGTTTCTGTATCCTGTACTATCCTTGTTCTGCTCACTTCACTTTGCATCAATTATATGTGTTTTTTAATAGATTTCTCGTCTCTTTCATCTCATTGTCTAACCTTCCTTTTTAAGTTCTCTCTCTTTCTCTGTCTCTGCTTCTCTCTGTCTCTCTCTCCTTCTCCCTCTCTAGTTTCAACTTTAACCTTTCCTCTTCCTATCGCCACCCAATAAAATTTCCTTCCATACCCATTTTAAGCACTTAGCACTATAGGAGATATTAGGACTACGAAGACAATATAGAACACAGTGCAAACCCTTAAGAAGCCTACATTGCAGAGATCTCCCCTCCCCAACTCTCATTCATCCTCTTCCAGCACAACACACACACTGGGCACTGAATCTCTTTGCTCCTCTCCCTCCTGGGTGACTCCTCAAGCCTCCCAGGCAAAGTCCCCAGCACTGGTCCTAATTTCTGGTGCCACCTTAGGGAAGAAAGGGGCTAAGAGGAAATGGGAAGGAGACATGGAATCTGGGGAAAGAGCTAAGACAGGGGTCGGCAACATATGGCTCTCGAGTCTTATCTGGCTCTTTTGAGGGCCAGATATGGCTCTTTCTGCAGGAGCAATAAAGTCAATTGTTTTCAGGCACTGTTACAAGAGTGCACACTGTGAGCACTGTACAGCTCTCACGAAATTACATTTTTAAAAATGAGGCATTTATGGCTCTCACGGCCAAAAAGGTTGCCAACCCCTGAGCTAAGACATAGGTTCATAGGCAGAGCTGGACAGATTCTTAGAGTACATTTAGTCTTATGAGGAAACTGAGACTAAGTGAGATTAAATGATATCCAAAGTTACATGGATAGTAACAGAATCCAGATTCAAGAGCAAAAGGAGCAGAATCAGGAGAAAGTTGTACGCAGAAAATGAAAAGCTATGACCCAATTGAACATAATGGACTTCTTTAACGCAATGATCCAGGATAATTCTGAGGGACATAAGAAAGAACACTATCCATATGCAGAGAAAGAACTGTGGGAGTAGAAACAAAGAAGAAAAACATATGATTTATCACATGGTTTGATGGGGATATGATTGGGGATGTTGACTTTAAATGATCGCTCTCTTGCAAATATTAATAATATGGAAATAGGTTTTGAGCAATAATACATGTGAAACCCAGTGGAATTGCTGGACAGCTCTGGAATTGGGGAGGAAGAAGGCGAGGGAAAAAACAAGAATCATGTAACCATGGGAAAATAAAGTATAATAAAAAAATTTTTTAATTAATTAATTAATTAAAGAAAAAAAGAAAAGAAAGAATCCAGATTCAAACTGAGGTTCTCTGACTCCTGAAACGTTCCTCTTAGTCAGAGAGGATTCTGAAGAGAATCGAGGCAGTGAATAGCTAAATATATTTATAAGAACATCTGGATAAAAAATGAACAAGCAGTCTTTCCTCCAAATCTTTCCAAATACTCTGGAGCAGATAAAATATAGGCTAAAATACTGCCCACCCCAAGCCCCTTCAAGTAGATGTTTGGGAGCTAGGTAAACTCCAGTCTGACTCTCCATGCTATGGTGGAATTGGAAATGCAAGGAGTATATCCAAGCAGGAATAGCTAGGCAATGGAGTCACCTACCTTCTCCTCTGACTGAAAAAAAGAAAAGCATCAAAGAGCATTGGAGAAAGAATGAAATGGGGAGTGATGTTTATTGTGGAGGGAGGGTAGGACAGGCCACCTAGTTCACCTTTTTTTTTCAATCCATTACCTTCCATCTTTGTGTCAATAATATGCATTTGTTCCCAAGCAGAAGAGTTGTAAGGGCTAGGCAGTGAGGTTGAAGTGACTTTCCCAGGGTCACCCAGCTAGGAATTGTCTGAGGCCAGATTTGAATCCAGGACATCCCATCTCTAGACAACTCTCAAGCCACTGAGCCACTAGCTGCCCCATAGTCCATCTTTCTTGGTCCTTCATGATAAAAAACCTGGGGCCATTACAACTGGGTGTCTTCTTAGGTGGCTGAAGAAAAAGGGTGACAACAAAGATTACCCTTCCCCCTGTGCCCCTGTACCATCAGATCCAGAGGGATTTAAGAAGGGAGAGTCACCTACCCTCTGGCCTCTGACTAACTTGGCTTCTTTCTTTTGAACCAGTTCATCATTTCTGGAACCTTTTCTGTGATAGCCCAGAAGCCACCAATTACTTCTTACAAAGTAAGTCAAACCATCCACTTGGGGATCATTTGGATGTCCTGCAAAGGCTGGGATATGGCCTGGGAGGAGGGCTGTGAGGAAAGGGAAGAGCTACTATTCACATGCATATACTTGCTGGGCATGGTGCCTGGCACACTGAAGGTGTTTAACAAATACTTTTCATTCATTCAGTCAATCACCTATGTAGAATGCCTATATGGCTACAGGTGTGCATATGTTAGGTTGGATATATATATATATATATATATGAGTGCTTCATACCCCTCCTCCAGATACAATGAGACATGCATCCATAGATACATATATGTTCAATCTGCAAGTGCCTACTTCATGACAGGGACTGTGCTTGACACCGAGAGTATAAAAACAAATTGTTCCTATCCTCAAAGGGTTTCCATTCCATCCAGAAGCTCCTCATCCTACTCCTAGAATTTGGGATTTTCCATTTTGAAAGGGAACTTCTCTGTAATTCAATAAACATTTTTTTAAAAACACCCATTAGGTGTCCAGTGGATTAGAGTCAAACTTAGAGACAGGAGGTCTTGGGTTCAGGTTTGGCCTATGATACTTCCTAGCTGTGTGACCCTGGGCAAGTCACTTAACTCTTATTGCTTAGCCTTTACTACTCTTCTGCTTTGGAACCAATAGACAGTATTGATTCTAAGATGAAAGGAAAGGGTTTCAAAATGTTATATTGAAACTCTGGGAGCTGAGAGTCTCACCGTTGATTGACAGGTGAAGACTGTTGGACATCAGAATGTTCCCAGAGGCCATGAGGACAGGGGAGAAGGCGGTTGGCCAGGGGGGTATAAATACCTAGGCAGCCCCTGACAGAGGGCTTTTGGGTCTTTTCCTTTTCCTTTGGACCTGGGATCTGTGGACC
The DNA here is from genome assembly GCF_016433145.1 of Gracilinanus agilis. Taxonomy (NCBI): domain Eukaryota; kingdom Metazoa; phylum Chordata; class Mammalia; order Didelphimorphia; family Didelphidae; genus Gracilinanus; species Gracilinanus agilis. Next base: position 283,183,055 of record NC_058135.1, on the reverse strand, counting down.
CTGGTCTATTGGGATCTGAGGCTTGCTTGGCTCAACCTTGCAAGAACTCCTGTCTAAACCTCTTTGATAATTGCCAACCTGTATTCAGACCGTGAATCCTCTTATTCTTCTGTCCCCTAGATATTAGGTATTCAAACCATCTTTAGGTATCTAGGTATCCCAGGGCCCAGGAGGGATCCAGGAAGTGGGCAGAAGAAGAAGAGGGTGGAAAAGGGGTGGTTCCTGAAGGCTGTAAAAGCATAACATCTAGCAAGAAGAAGAAGCTGAAAGACGTCAAACAACAGCTTGCTTGCTCTGGTTTGGCTGTGGCCAGGCTGAGCCAGAGGAGCTAAAGAAGCCAGAATCTCTCACCTGCCTACAGCTCTGAGGGATTAGTTTATTATCAAAATTAGTTTAGGCTTTCCCTTTTCCTCTTCCCATTTCCTAATATTCCTTCCCTGCTAAATATTTATAAAACTCTTCAAGTACCTTCCTGGAGTGGTTGTTTCATCACTTCTCTGGGAAGGGAGCAAACACAGTCAGATAAACGTGTCCAAGGCTAATAGAGCCCAATATCCATCATTAATCAACCCCAGGTGGGACCTGAAGGGCTACCCATCTACTGACCTGAAGGATCCTGCATGGGCACTGTTGTAAAGGAGGAGGTGTTACAACATCTAGCTAGGTGGCAAGACTCAGGTGATCTTGCACTAGCCAAATATCTGAACTACCACTGCTGTCACCCATTTAAGAGTGGTAGTATTCAGTTTACCCTCTCTCACCCCTTTTATTTATAACAAAAAAACACCTACTATGTGGAAGACAAAATAAAAAACATTCTCCTTCAGTCACACATCACAGATCCTCTTTCCTACACATGTCTTTGCACACTCCCATATGGTATCATATGTACATAATGTAATGGGTAAATTTATAGATTTAGTTTTAGACATTTAAGGTAAGATAGTAACCAGATTTAATCAGGCAAGGCTGGAGGGTTCCAACCATGGAATGGTGAGAAGGAAGTTTTTTTCCTTGTGTGACTCTTGTATGGCTGTGGCAGTTAGAGGCTGTTTTACCTATCCCAGTGAAAAGCTCAAGAAAAGTGGATTTAGCTCTCAGAAGAAACACTTGCCCATGGAAATTCAAGTTGAGCAAGAAGATCAGACTTGGGTGGTGGACATACCAGACTGGTTCAAGCTCCTTGTCTTTACCTGTGTGGATTATTTGCTGAGGACCCAGTTAGCTGTAAACATCGTGGGAGCTGAAGAGTCCCAGTTGTGAGACCATCACCTTCCCCTTCTAACCTCCAAAAGCTTAACCTGATAGTCTGTGTTACAACAGTGTAGATTTTGACCCATTTCCAGTCCCTGAAGTCTGTCCATAGTTATCTAGTTCAGTGTGACTTTTTCCCCAAAACTCCAACCTAAAATCTTAGAATAAACGTGTTTGTTTACTCCCTGATCGTCCTTCCTCAAACCCCAAGAAGGACCCATAGAGTGTTAACATCCAACCCTTGTGTTTTCCCCAGTGGTTAATGATGGGCAACTGTTAACTGCCATTTCAATAACTAGAGCGGCACCTAACACCCACATCCCTTGTGAGAGGTCCCTTGTTATCCTGTGAGATCCTGTCACTTGGGGTATGTGGGTGTGTCCTGGTAGTGTGTGACATCTCCATATTACCCAATTGAGGCAGTTACTTATTTCAATAGACGCTGACTAACCTCTCCACACATTACCTAACTTTTGTAAGCATACATACCTGTGCACCCATCCTCACCTGCTCCCATACGCGCTCTCACTGATGCCCACATCCTCTCCCACATGATGTGCACGTTTCTCCCACACCAGCACATACGCATATTCCCATCCTAACATTTGAGCTGTATCCCATGATATTCCTCCCTGAAGAATGACATGGCCTCAGGGTTGGAAGCACCTTTGGAGGTCAATTGGTCCAAGATAGACTCCACAAGGGAATCTTATCTTCATCCCCAAGGAGGACCATCCAGTTTCCACTTGGAAATCTTGAGGGATCAGCAATGCTTTATTTTTTTCAAACCCTTAATTTCTGTCTCAGAATCTATCTTCTATATTGGATCCAAGGCAGAAAAGTGTAAGGATTTTAACAGGGTCACCCAGCCAGGAAGTATGTGAGGCCACATTTGAACCCAAGACTTCTTATCTCTAGATCTGGCTCTCCATCCACAAAGCCATCTAGTTGCCCCAAATGTTCTACTTCTTATGGAAGCCTATTTCTAATTTAAGACAATGCTACTTGTTAGGAAGTTTTTCATTACATGGAGACAAAGTCGATCTCCATGCAACTGCATCTCTAGGGCCAAGCAGAACAAGGTTATTCTGTTTTGCACATGTCAACTCTTCAAATATTTGAATGAGCTATCTTGTCCCACCTGAGGTTAGAGTTCCTACCACCAACGATCTTTTGAAAGCATCCTCAGTCACAACATGACACTAGTTGCTGTTCCCCAGACCTGCTGAAAATTTTCAATGCCTTTCCTAGCACCCAGGGCTGGACATAACACCATAGATCTCAGGGAGAAAAACACTAGGACTGGCACCTCCCCCATTCTGGGCATGACCCCTCTCCATGCAGGTTAAGATTAGTATTAGCATGTGGAACTCACATATCACCCTTTGGACTCACATGGATCTTTAAATTCAACCAACACCCAAGACCTTTTCATCCAAGTTGCTAAGTCAAGCCTTCCTTAGCCTGTCCCCATTTATCTATCTATCTATCTATCTATCTATCTATCTATCTATCTATCTAT
>NC_058135.1:283172490-283179779 GCF_016433145.1 Gracilinanus agilis | reverse complement strand
TATCTATCTATCTATCTATCTATCTATCTATCTATCTATCTATCTATTTCTATTTATCTCTGTATGTCTATCTATTGATCTGTCTATCTATCTATCTATCTATCTATCTATCTATTTATCTATTTTGAAAAACTGTATCTACCTATATTGTCCAGGTTGGAAAGGAAGAGATCACTTTGGGGCCTGATCCTATTGCTGATTTGAAAGCAAATTTTGACCTGTTCCATTTCCAACCTGGGCTGATTCAAACCTTATTAGGTAGCCTGGTGCTCCCTACTCTTCCCCAGCTCTGAGTGCTCACTATATTGACCTGAATGCAGGCACTTGACTGGCTTTGCCTTTGCTGGAGTGTACATGGTACTTAGGGAAGACTAGTATCTCTGGGATGAGGGCTTGCTGAGCCTTTTCAGCTACTTTTGGTGTCCACCTCACCTGTGGTTCCAAAAAGATGTGGCATGTGCAGCAATCATAATCCATAAAACCATCATAGGAGACAGGCTAAAGCACATTGAGGGTAACCAATAGAACTCAAACTAGCTGATGAGTTAGGGATGCTGTCTATCCCAGGCATGTGAGGACTTCTATAGAAATGATAAGTAAAGATAATGGAGACACCAGGGATATTATAATAAAACTAAGTGATTGTGGGTACACACACTAGGGTTTAGGAGAGACTGGACCAGGATGGAAAGACCAGAGTTTACTGGATTTACACAAGAATAGCAGTTGGTCTTAACTGTCACACAGCTTCCCCTAGGCCAGAGTCTAGAAACAAGCAGGCAAGGTAAAAGGGATTAACTGGTTTTAATTGAGTACAACTAAAAGGTGGGATAGGGATGTCTACTCTAAAACCTTAAATCCTAATGACAAAAGCCACAGGGCAAAGGGGAGGGCTTATTTCTACACTAATCTAAGTGATCTATCAGGCAGGGCCCAATGAGCAGTAATGGAGTCTCTGGGTGACTGCCTCAGACCTGGTCCTGCCAGGCTTGAGCAGCACAGCTAAGGGCTGATGTGGCTTTGGGGTTCTCACCATAATCCACCGATGATCTCTGGATGCCAAGAACCAAGGTGGTCTCAGGTACCAAGTTGAGAGGGTGTGCTTGAGACACTGTCCACCAGATCCCAAACTTCTCCTCTTCCCTTAGTACTGCACTGTAGATCTTGTCCTCTTTGCTACATGCCACCACCACACAGGGAAATCAGGATGCAGGGTGTCCTTTACTCTGAGATCTCCCAGGACTAACCACAGTTTGTGCTAACCCCTAATGGAGTCCCTTCTCAGAGTACAAGTCACTTCTTCCTGCTCCTTCATTCCATCTTGGAATTCCCAGCTCCAGCTCCTTCCTGCTAGGTACACCTTAATTCTTAATTACTAACTAATCTAATCTTCCTCACAACACTTCCCCTGGTGTAAGGGGCAGATGAAAGCAATTTGTTCCAAGGGCCATGAAGGTGGCTGAAGCAAGTGCTGTGGAAAGCATGGAGTTTGGTAAGACTTCAAAGATGTTGTAGTCGTCCACTGCCTCCAGGCCACCCCCAGTCATCCTGACTTTTGTCTTGCCACTGGGCTTTGATGACTCTGCAAGAGATGACGTCTGAAGCTGATGACTTTGTGTAACTGCCTCACTTAAATCCAATTCACTCAAAAATCAAGACATCACTCTGTGATACCATTGGTCCTTGAACAACAATCCTATTGCAATTTATATGCACACACATAATCTTTTCTTTCATACATCCTAATTCTCTTTTCCCATGATTCACTTTGTATTTTTCTCAGACAAAAAGAAGTTTGGAAGCAAATATTGTCAGTACCATCTTCTCAGCTGTGGGTGTCATCCTTCTAATCACAGAGCTCAGTATCAGTTCAGGAAAATATTATTATACTGAATATGGCTTCGCCTACTACAATTCAGGTGTGGTGAGTATCTCAAAATACTATAGCCTCAGCTGGAACTAATTGTCATAAAGTCCATCAGGATGGATGGTCCCCTGGCATTATTTTCCTCAATGTGAGCTAGGAGATGACAGAAGTGACTTCTGAGATTTTTCCTTTCCAAAAATCTGACCTAAGTCACCAAACACCTTCAAAGTATTACTATTCAGCAGGCTACTTGCCTCTCCCTTCCTCATTCTCTTTTCATGGCTCTCCTGCAGTATCTTCTAGTTGGATTTAGACAATTAGAAAGTCTAATAGAAAGACCTTTAGAACAAAGCATAGAACAATGGAGCTGGGAATGACCTTCTACCAGAGAATGTCAGGACTTGGAGAGTCTTCAAAACAGGGACTGTCAGGACTGAGGGAGCCCTCTGCATGGCACATTGCCCAGAATCAGGGCTGGGAGAGATCTGACCATAGAAGTCACCTAGTCCAATTCCCTCCTTCTGTAGAGGGTGACATTGTGTCCCAGGAGAAATGGCTTATCCAAGTTAACATGGCTGCCTAGTAGCCAAGCCAAAGAGACAGCCAAGGTCTGCTGTCTGACTGCCCACCCAACACCTAAAACCATGCCCCAGGGCTGCCTCTCCTTTACCCTAAGATAAAAGAAAGAACAATTCCTTCCCAGAGCAGATGAGGTTTTCTGTGGTTGATTCTATTGGGGAACAGTAAAGAGGCCTATTCCCAGGAGAGAGGAGCTCCAGTCCACCTGCAGGGTCCCCCTCATGTGCCATTTGTGTTCCCTGGAGAGGGGAGCCCCTCAATTATCAGTGCCCAAGGAAGCTCCTGCCCCCATAGACAGAAAAGTTGGGTAAAGAAAGGCCAAGAGCCCTCAAAGCTCATTTTCCCAGGGTTTTCTCCCTCTTCAAACCATTTTATAATTTAAGGATCATAGATATAAAATTTTGAGATAACTTAGAAGCCAACCATTCTACATCCCTTAAATATCCTACTATCTAGCATTTAATTAGTGCCAGAAGACTTGCAAAGTGCCTAAAAATATTATCTCATTTGAACTTCACAACAATCTGGCAGAATAGGTGCCATTATTGTACCCATTTTAAAGAGGAAAAAATGGAAGTTAATGCCTCATCCAAGATCACACAGCAAATATCTGAGCTAGGATTTGAGCTCAGGTCTTTCCTGGCTTGAAATCCAGCACTCTCCACTATGCTGCCTAGTGGCAGTATTTTCTAGGGGCTTGGCCAAAGTCTCAGAGGAAGTGAAGGGTAGATCCCAGGTATAATAACATAAACTCTTGCATCTAAACCCAGACTCACTCTACCAAGAGTTCTTAACATGGGGTTCATGAATTTGCATTTAAAAATGTTGAATTCATAATTAAAATATTTATAACAACTAATAAACTAATTCTAATATGAGTGGTTTCCTTTGTCACCTTGTGTATTGGGGGAATTTAAAAACTTGATCTTGTGGGGTCTATGATATAAAAATGGAAAAGAACTCCTAAACTGTACCACCACCTTATCTAACTCCCCCCATTTACAGATAGGGAAATTGAGTCCCAGTTTTATGCAGGGACAAGAGCCCTAGAAATGGAACCAGAGAACCTGGGTTTGAATCTGGACATATCTCCCACTCACCCCTGTGACCCTGAGCAAGTATTTTCCTTTCCCTGGGCCTCAGTTTCCTCATCTATAACATAAGAAGGTTAGACCAGGGAATGTCCAAAGCTTCTTCCAGCTCTCTATTTACAATCCTAGGAAACTGAGGCCCAAAGTCACTGAATATGTTAACAATAGAGTGGAAAAACATTCAAGAGGAAAGTAAGAGAAAACCAAGTTCATTCAACATCTGAAGGAGAAAAGATGTTCTCTTAATGAGGAGAATGAAGGAAGGCTTCCTGGAGCCTTTGAGCTGGGCAGGTGAAAATGAAAAAGGTATTTTATCTGCACCTAGGCAGCTAGCAAGCTCTCTCTCCAGATGACAGGATCATAAACTTATCTGCCTCCAGGGTTGTGGTGAGAATCAAATGAACTAAAAGGTAGTTTGCAAATATTAAAGGACTACTAAAATTAAAGCAGTGGATGGAACATTCATCCTAGAGCCAAGAAGACTCATTTTTCTGAGTTTAAATACAGCCTCAGATACCCAACTAGCTGAGTGACTCTAGGCAAGACTCTTAACACTGTTGGCCTCAGTTTCCTCATCTGTTAAATGAGCAGGAGAAGGAAGTGGCAAACCATTTCTGTATCTTTACCAAGAAAATGCAAAATGGAATCCTAAAGAGTCCAACATCACTGAACAAATATGCTGAACAAACCACTATTACTATTCAGCCTCAGGGCAGGACCTCAAACCAGATTAAGTCCAAACCTCTAAGTTTATGGTTGAGGATCACCAGGGTCACACTGCTTGTGTGTTGGGTGGGATCTGAACTCACCTAATGAGATAAATGGCTATGTTTTTCCTTGAGTCAACAGAACAAGGAAAATTCTGTGGTATTGGAGCCAGACTACCTGGATTCCATTCCAATACAGACATGAACCAAGGGTGTGACTCTGAGTAAATCACTTTTAATCTTTCTAAGACTCAGTTTCCTCTCTTGTAGGTAGCAGTAGGTAGTAGCTAAGATATCTATAATGCTCACTGTGCCCAGTACAGTGCCAATAATCTTGCCATTATTATTTCATGTGATCCTCAGAACAACTCTGGGAGGTAGGTGCTATTCACTGCAGATGCTTCCTGACTCTGGGCTCAACACTATCCACTATGCCATATGGCTCTTCAGACGTACCACATTGCCCTTAAAACCTGGGGAACAGGGCCTAGGTGGCTCAGGAGATTGAAAGACAGTTCTAGAGTTGAGAAGACCTGGGTTCAAATGTAACTTCAGACTCTTCCTAGCTGTGACCTTGCAGAAGTCACCTGATTCCAATTTCCTGGCCTTTGACACTCTTCTGTCTTGGAATTGATACTAAGAAAGAAGGGAAGGGTTTGTTTGTTTGTTTGTTTGTTTGTTTGTTTGTTTGTTTGTTTGTTTTTAAAAAAAAGAACCTGGAGAGAAATGAGAGAGGCCAGAGAAGGGTAATGCTTATTTTTCTGGAAATAAAAGTTCTATATATTTGGCACCTCCAATATATTGTTCCCTAAATTTTTCTGCTTTCAGGCCTCAGGAGTGGGGATCTCAGCTGTGTTGCTCATCTTTTCTGTCCTGGAGCTTGCCATCAGCTCCATGTGCTCTCATGCTGGATGCCAAGCCGTCTGCTGCCAGACCAACCAGGTAAGTGAGTCCTAGGGTCCTTTCAGTCTCAGCAATGATTTCTTCTGCTTCTCCTTCTCTTAGTCCATAGAGTAACCAAGAGAAAGACCTACAAGGACCACCCATGGAGTAAAAGAGACCACCTAATATTTCTTCCTTTTTCTCAAATGCAGGTGGCCTTAGCTGTGGCTGTACCTCTTCCTGGGACTCACATGGTACCTCCAATGGGCATCCCTCAACCAGCAGTCAATTCTTTAGTTTATTCAAGTGAAGTCAACAGTCAACAATAATCCAGCCTAAAGGGAAACTTTGCCTGGAAGAAATGCAACCTCTCCAGCTCTCCTGAATTTCTCCAACCTTTTTCTATCTTTCCTACTGATATGATGAAAGCGGTTTTCTCCCCATGTTTTTCCTGGTAGTGGTACCTCAGTTTGGCCTTTGGACCAAGGGCCAAAGAAAAGACAAGATTGTGTGGACTGATATGCAGCCCTCCCCTGCTGTCCTATTTCATTAAGTTCTCGTGCAAATTTTCCTCCTTAATAATGGGGGAAAAGACTCCATGTGACTTTGAACAGACTTAACTTACTCTGGGCAAGCCTATTCAGTTGTATATTGTTTATATGTGCATTTATTCCAAGGATAAGGGACACTGATTTGAAACCTAACGTCTGGGAAATTTCATGGTTTTTGATTCAAAAAATAACTCATAAAAAAATAAATGGTAATCATGTCTTTTATTGTTATATCACTTCCCAATGTGTTCCCACTTTTTTCCATCTCTCCCAAAAATAAGGAATAAAAAGGAAAATGGAAAAAGGTAATAAATAATAAAAAAGAGGGAAAAGACCAATTTACCTTTACAAAGATGGAGGAAGTATATAATATCACATCAGATTCTTTCCAATTCCATTTTTGCTGATTTCTTCGTTGGACCACTTTCAGTGTTGAACTTATCCTTAGTGGATGAAACTGAACTACAAAATGCATATTCTCCACAGGAAGTGAAGTATTATAATGAACACCTTGGAGCAAATCTAGTGAGTGGAGTATGTATATCAGCTTGTGGCAAACCATTTTTGCCAAAATCATTGTTCTACACTTTATATAATGCTTTACATGAAAAAGGGAATTATGGGACTTTAGCCCTAGTGGACTCCATGAAAAAACACTGGATAGCAAAAGGAATAAGTACAACAGCAATAAGGGTTTGTCAAAAATGCAAAATTTGCATTCAATTCAACCAAGGCATTACCAAAGTCAGAAGCCTGGGAGGAAAATAACTTGTATACACTCCCTTTGAATGCTTGTAAATTGATTATATCACCATGCCCAAATGCCAAGAGTACAGATATGCATGAGTGATTGTAGATAGATTGACCAAATGGCCAGAAATGTTCCCAGCTAGACATAATAACGCAGCTTTTGTAGTCAAAATTTCTCTACTGGGAAAAATTATACCAAGGCTCTCCATCCCTGCTATTATTTTGTCAGATTCGGGAAGTCACTTTGCTCACAACTGTAAAGATTGAAATTAATATTCAATGCCTCCAAAGTATGATATTTATAAGGATTTTATTTAAAAAGCCCGGAGGAAGAACCTCACTCACCCTTCACCACGGCACCTTCTCTCCAAAAAAAAACCTCGACAACACGCCCACCAATACCATATCAAAAACAGCCCGCGATGGGGACAGCTGGGTAGCTCAGTGGAGTGAGAGTCAGGCCTAGAGACAGGAGGTCCTAGGTTCAAACCCGGCCTCAGCCACTTCCCAGCTGTGTGACCCTGGGCAAGTCACTTGACCCCCATTGCCCACCCTTACCAATCTTCCACCTATGAGACAATACACCGAAGTACAAGGGTTTAAAAAAAAAAAAAAAAAAAAAAAAAAAAAAAAAAAAAACAGCCAGTGAAACCCACAACCAATAGGAAAAGGCTAAAGGCCTTATGGGTATGGTGAAAAGGAGTTTGGGTAATGTAGTTTTAACTCACAACCAATAGGAAAAGGCTTATGGAATTATGGGTAGTGTAGTTTTTTTTGGGAGGGGGGTTGGGGTTTTTTTTTAGACCCTTAACTTCAGTGTATTGTCTCATAGGTGGAAGAGTGGTAAGGGTGGGCAATGGGG
>NC_058135.1:283160398-283172411 GCF_016433145.1 Gracilinanus agilis | reverse complement strand
GGGCATGGGGGTCAAGTGACTTGCCCAGGGTCACACAGCTGGGAAGTGTCTGAGGCCGGGTTTGAACCTAGTACCTCCCATCTCTAGGCCTGGCTCTCACTCCACTGAGCTACCCAGCTGCCCCCTGGTAGTGTAGTTTTAAAGGGAGTACAAAGTATTTTCAACTTTACACAGCATTTTAAAATCATTTATCAGATTTTAGGAATAAAAAGACATCTATGTTTGATCTATCAACCTCAATCATCAGGCCAAGTGGAGAGAGTGAATAGACATCTCAAAACTCTGATTGGAAAACTCTGAGCTGAAACACACTTAAAATGGCCAGATGTTTTACCAATGGCTTTTTTTCATATCAGGAGTCAACCAAATAGTATCACTCATTTATCACCTTTTGAGTTACTATATGGTCAACTACCTTGGCATGGTATGGCACCTCAAGAGACAGACTATTTATCACATCCAGGAGTGGAATGTAAACTCTATGAATATGTCGAGCTGTTAAAACAAAGGCTAGATGAATTACACAGATTAGCCTTGATCCAGCAAAGAGTACCACTTGATTTTAGCTTGCACAATTACAAACCAGGAGATACAGCGAATGTCAGAAATTTTATCAGAAAATCAATCATGGAGCTGAAGTGGCATGGACCTTACAAAATCATTTTGGTGACCCCTACAGCAGTCAAAGTTAAAAGTAGAGATCCATGGTTCCATGTCATGCACATTAAGTCATCCAAAAGAATTGCCTCATCAAACAGACCCGGCCATAGAACAACAGCAGTCAAAAGATCAAACTGCATTAGAGCAAAGTAGTGATACTGATGAGTAAATATTAAAGGCAGCAAGTGAAACAGTAGACTACCACAGAATTTATGATAACTTTTCCAAAAAATCAAAAAAAATTTTGTGGCAACGCAAAAATTTTAACACAATGCAGCACAATCACACACATGACAGTTCCAGAAGAAAAGAAGGGGACAAGTTCTGTAGTCAAGCTAGACAACAGTCAAAACGGGGAAAGCAATACAGATGAAGGCTAGAAGAGACACCTGGACATCACAAGGACATCACAGAGGACAATGCAGAAGGACTACACAAAGAACTGAACTGTGAACAACATCTATGTGACCTGGGCAACATCACCACAGAAGTACAACAATACCATGATCAACTGTGGAATATTAGGTTTGAACGTACAAGGCTAACATATTCATACCACAATCAGGTCATAAACTCAATACATCCATACAGTAGAATGCATGCAACAGTACATGGCTGATTGAAAGGAGAATTCTAAAGGAAGTGGTGAGTATATAACAATACAGGACATGATAGGTCATATGTCCAACACATAAACACTTAACTTTACTTCACATGTAAATATTGTAAATATATTGTAAATAGTGTGATAATTAGATTAAGTCTACACTGCCCATCTTTAGATTTAATCACCAAAGGTGAGAACACCTCTAATTCTGGGAGGTCCTAACCCAAATGTGCTAGAGTAAGTGACGAATCAGAATCAACTGACCACCTCCTAGGCATTCTATGAGAAAGTGTCTATTGTGATTGGACACGCAAGCTAGGAGCAGGCACAGGAAGTGATGCATAAGTGACCCCTTTAAAAAGAGGGAGTTGAGTGAGTTAGGGGTCTTCAGTTGAAGAGGGCGTCTAGTGACGGATCTCTTCTGGTTCGTGGAGGAGAGTTGAACGCTAAGACCCTGGTAAGACAGCTTTAAATATCTTCTTTGGGGGCAGCTGGGTAGCTCAGTGGATTGAGAGTCAGGCCTAGAGCCTGGAGGTCCTAGGTTCAGATCCAGCCTCAGACACTTCCCAGCTGTGTGACCCTGGGCAAGTCATTTGACCCCCATTGCCCACCCTTACCACTCTTCTACCAAGAGCCAATACATAGAAGTTAAGGGTTTAAAAAAATAATAATAAATGAACATCTTCTTTGAATTCCACATGGTGAGTTTTAAGACTGACTGAATCTTCCTGAACTTCTCTTAAGAAACTTCTTTTAGTAGACTCTGTGAATGAATTTTTGCTTCATTCACCTCTGGGCCTCTGGCCCTCTGACTCTCTGGCTGAGGGTTAATTACATCTACCTAGATTAATTAGAGGATCATAGTAAATTGCCTATTGGGTTAGATTCTTATTTCCTTATTTCCTCTCTCTCTTCTTAACTGTAAATAAACTTCCATAAAAGTCAATTCTGACTTGAGATTATTCTTAATTGAGGATTGATAATAGTTCAATCCTCTGGCAACCATCTTTTAATATAGTGAACCCAAAAAAAAACCCTTTCCCCCCCTTACATTAGGGTAAAGGGTAGTTTAACCATGGCAAAAGAGAACTTTGTTCCTTGATCTGGTTAACAGTGCTTGATTACTCTCATTGTTAGACTTTCACATAAAAACCTTGTACATATGTATTATACTTGATACTAACCCATAGCGATAAGTTCTACTAATCTTTGAGACAGTATAGTCAGGGATTTTTATATGAAGGTAGCATAGGGACAGAAAATTTTAGCATAAGTTTATGTAGATAACCTTGTGCATATGTTAAATAAGGCTTAGTCATAAGAAATATTGTAAACTTAGGTAGATGTGCTACTAATAGGTTAACATTCTAATATAGAATAGAGATTTACTTATATACTAATAAAGACTAATAATAGTTTAGGTAATATAGGAATTAAGACTGTTATAAATTATGTTAATGTGAATGTTTATGTGAAGTTGTTTGACAGAAGTCTTAGATAGTGTGTTTATATTTATACATTATCATAGAGCAAGTTAAGAAAGTTACAAAGTTATTATATTTTGTGTTACAAATTTACATTGTTGATTGTAAGACCATGTTCAAATTTTATTTACCATTTGTAATCAAACCCCAATTCTTTCCTAGTTAAAATTTCCCAATCCCTTGTCTTTAGCATAGGAAAGAGTAGAGAGCTTAGGAAATAGCATAGTTAAGAATTTTATTATTTGGGGGGAATTATAGATTGTGAGGTAAGATAGAATAGCATAGATTTCCCAAGACTTCAAGTTGGGAAAATGAACATCTGGACGTTTTCAGGGTGAAAATCATTAAAACCAAAAGCAGCATAATTGTAATGATAAATTGCACAGCAATATGTAAATCAAGATGGTGGACAGTTACCTGATTAGAATATAAAATGAACCTTGCCTGGCAGGAGGTGGCAGGTGCCAAGGCAGTTGAGGATTAGGTATATAAGGAAGGATTTGAACAGAGATCTGATCAAAATTTGGAGATTGGGTTTGGAGTGGGTGGGCTCTTGGTAAAGGTAGGCCATAGGTCAACTTAATTTAACAGCAACCTGAACCAACCAATTTCACAGTGCCTGATCCTGAGTTACCTTTATCTTGAATTATCCTGATCCTGAGTTAATCACTGAGAAGAAACAACAACATCCAACAGCAGAGTAACCTGATTTAGGTTGAGGGCAGTCTGGCCCATCCAGATGGGCAACTAGCAAACCTGACCTTCATTAATCCAAACACCATCATCAGCATCATTAGCCTTAGTTACTTAAGGACTTCCTGTTTCCCTCTTTCCCATTTATTACTCTGCTTCCCCTCCTAAGCCTGTTAGCAATAAATCTTTAGACTTACCTTAGATTTGGTGTCATCTCTAATCTTAGGGCTTAGTGATTACATCCTTGGGATATCTGAGGGAAGAGGAGAAGTGTACCATTTATAGCAAAGTATAATTCACAGTCAATCTAGCGTTATCCAGTTGAGGCCAGAAAGTCAGTTAGACAGTTTCTGTATAATTCTAACAACAGATTCTTTATCCAGCTGGCTATTCTGGGATACTGTTATATCTGAAGTTGGGTTCAGCAGATTCAACATATCTTAACAAGTATTGCTATGGGGATCCTTTGTGGTTCACTACTACAACTTAAGTGTTTCACCTAGGTATCACCCACTTTAACTTTACCAGGCTTCAGACCCTCATAACATCAGGATTATCATGACACCAGTCACTGTGCTTTACAATTTACCCATTATTTACAATTTAAAACCATTTTTAAATTATCACATCATTTGATTCTCACAACAATCAAAAAGAGGTGCTATTATCACAGCATTGTTATAATTATATATAAAATGTGTGTTATAATATTTTATGTATCATATAATATGGCCTTGTTATAATTACGTGTTATATAATGTGTTATATTATGTATGTTATTGATTATAATAGAGCACTCCTATCACAAATGAGGAAACTGAGGAAAGCAGAGGCTAAATGATTTGCCCAAGTTCACATAGTAAACAAGTGTTTGAGCCTGAATGTGAACCTAGAACCTCCTGTTACCAGGCTCTATCCACTGAGCCACTGAACTGCCCTCTGAATCTTAATTGAATGAACCATAGTGAAATTTATGGAATTTGTAACCTGAAGTGAGGAAGTTCTGGGTTTGAATTCAATCCCTGAAATTCACTCTTTGCATGGTAATGGTAGCAAATCATTTCACTCCCAGCCACATTTTGCTCCCCTTGTAAAATGAGGAAAATAATAGGTAGCAATGATGTAGCACTTTAAAGTTTGCAAAGCACTCTGCAAGCATCCCATTTTATCTTCGTGATAACCCTTAGAGGTAAATATCATTATGCTCTTGTTTTGACAGGCAAACAAACATCCTGAGGCAGACAGAGATGAAGTCATTCACCTAAAGTCACATCCCTAGTAATTGTCTGTAGGCAGACCCAGTTCAGCTTTTCCTCACTCCAGGTTCTTCACACTGTCCAATAAGCCACTTAACTGATTATTAACAGCTATAGAATACCCCCCTCCAATATTGTCACAAATTTCAAATATATAATGAATGTGAAACTGTGTACCAGATTTCAGTTATTGATTAATCATAGAATTGCACATATAGGTCAAAAACCTTTAAAATTGATGATCCATTTCACTTCTCACTGAGTAAAATAATCTTTCCTGGGTTTTTCTAGAAGCTTAAACACAATCACATAAAACCTGGAAAGGAAAACCGTGCTCATGGTGCCTCCAAACACTGGCTCTTCTATGGTACCTTCTGGGCCTCCACACCCTAATAACCAGCCTCAAGTTCATCTGTACCCTAGTTACCAAACCCAAATGGTCTTACCAAATGGAAATGGGCAAAGTGAACCAAAAGTCTCGAATGAAGGCTAAGTCTTCAGGGAAAGCTGATTTTGTTTTTTTAGTACTAATGAATATATAGTGTTGATAGTCTAGAACAATGATGGGCAAACTTTTTAAGGAGAGGGCCAAAGGAAAGGAAAAAAACTTTAGGTGGACCAATATAATTTATTTAAAAATAACAATGATACATTTTACAAAATTCTTGTATTTTTTTAATACTAAGCCCTATTAATGACTGAAAGATTATGAAGGAGAAGGGCTGCATCTGGTCCGCGGGCCATAGTTTGCCCATCACTGATCTAGAGATGCTAAACAGAGGCACAGAGGTCACTGGAATCAGACCTAATGATGGGCAGCTCATCTGGGAAAGTAAGAGTAAGTTGCATACCATTCATATGGTAGAAGCTAAATCAGTGCTGGGTGCCTCAGTTGGCTTGATAGGGACATGCCTGCTGGTATGACTGTTCCATCAACCACCAAGCAAAGGAAGTACAGGATACCAGAATCTCAAAATTGAAAGAGGACAACCATCTACTGGAATCTGGGTCACTAAGCAGAACCTAGATCTAGAGGAGAAATCTCTCTATAGCACTCCCAATAATATGTCTTTCAGACTCTTGAAATACTCCAGTGAGAGAGAACAATTTCCTATATCCTGAGGCAGCTGTGGATTACAAACTTAGCACAACTCCCTCCATTTTATGTTAAATTTTAGCTTCCCAATCAGAGGCCCTCCTCTCTTGCTTCTCACCTCATGATCCCTTCTCAAGAATACTCTGTTGTGATACCATCTGTTTGGGAAGACTGCAAAGGTTCCCTCATTCCAGAAACCAGATTGACTACTTAAGTCATGTGTATCTGATCTAATTAGCCAGCTCTTACAGTATTCCTTCTCAATCCCCTTTTGCCTGAAGTCTCCTGTCTCCTTTGTGTTTTAAGCACATAAAATAAATGCCATAAAAACTCACTTTGGAGAGTCCCTGCCCATGAAAATAGGGCTCCCTTCCTGACGAACCTAATAAACACCAAGGCAAGTTAGATACTCTTTGGGCCCTTATAACGCAGTTTGTTTTGCTTTTCCTCTAACAGTAAGGAAGTCTTTGCTTCCATCAGGTCAAAATCTGCATATGCAATTTCCTCATTCAGCACCATAGAACTGTCCATGGGACAGCAGCCACAGGATAGAAAACTTCAAGGCCAGCCAGAGACCAGCTGCCTGAGATCTTTTCTCTCTACTTCTAATGTCTCCTTGGCAGGATCCTTCCAAAACGAAACTTTAGGGCTGGATTACTCCAATAGAGTTAGGTCTGCACTAGATTCTGGGCCAGACTGACCAACTACTTGCAAGTGTAGCCTTGAAACACTTCATGAGCCCCAGATTTATCATGAGGCATTTGGCAGTAATTAGTTATATGGGAGGCAGACTGGTACATGCACACAACACTCATTCTAAAGTCAGAAAATGGAAGTGTATATATTCATTTGCTTTTTCCAAATTCTGAAATGTGATTGGGGGAGAATTCATTTTACAACAAAAAACTTTGTGTGTTATAAAATAAAGTAGACAATTTCAATTATGCAAAATATGAAGGATTTTGCCCAAACAAAACTAAAGTAGCCAAAATAGAGAAAGAAGTTAAGAAATGAGAAGAGGGGAAAAAATTCCAATTAGGGTTTGTTGTTGTTAGGGGTTTTTTTTGTAAAGATAGACCTTTTTTAAAACCAATTTTCTATTTGTCTTTTTCAATAGGCTCTTCTGTTTGTGAGCATTTGAACATCAGACCTTAGTCAAAGGAGGAAGTGAACTGGTAGAATTTTATTTGGGAAGTGATGTGTTTCTTCTCATAAACCTGAGCAATTGCTGCCTCCAAGTCCCCACCTCAGTTACAAGGACATAACAATGCCAGATAGCTGAGAGCAACAATCATTGACAAATAAAAGTTACAGATGATACCAGGGATGACAGAGAGATGCAGGAGAGGTGCCAAAAGATGGCACTATGTGTCCAATGATGAATTATGCAATGTATAAATTATATAAATTATGAAAAAGTACCCAAAGGGAATTTAGCCAAGAAAATCTGTAGTTGGAAAAGAATTTGGGCCAATTATGAGGCAAGTTAAAAAGAAAACAGTTTGAAAGCTGCATTGATATCTATAAAATGTGAACAAACCAAGACAATAGGACCAAAATGCAAATTTTACCACCTATGTGACCTTGGAAAAGTCACAGTCTTTGTGGATTTTAGCTTCCTCTTCTAAAAATTGATGGGGGTGTCCTAGATGGCCTCTGGAGCCCCTTTTAATTCCAGTGCTGTGATTTTATTGAATTATTTGAAAGATTTATTGGAGAACATGGATGAGAGGAAACTGTACAGGTTGCAGTGTGTGCCCATGAAGGCATTACCTACATGTATGTATAATCATAATCTCATTGAAATATTAGGAATTCTGTGCTCCAAGAAGGAATCCAGTTCCACAGAATGGAGAAAGAAGGGTGTGGGGCAAGAATCATATAATTCCCCATGATTCTTGTGTGGTGGGCATATAAATCACAAGAGGTGAGAAAATCCCCAAAGTGAACCCAGACTCCTGATATCACCAAAATCTCCGGACCACTGATGAACTGTAAACTCCTCAGGAACTAGGACCCTGTATATATTCACTTTGACTTCAGTCCTCTCCTGGCTGTCCTCCTGACTCAACACAAGACCTTTTCTACCCTTCCATAAGAAACTTCTTCAACCTAAAAAACTGCTCCAACCCTGGACTCCTCACTTTGGAAGTATCTTCCACCATTCTTCCTTTCCTTTGGACTAGCTGGTTTTTCCCAGAACCTCCATTTAAAGGAAGATGTATAAGTCAACTCATGTCTCCATTTCTCTTGAAACTCTACTATTGGCCCTGGGCAAGACAATTCACCCCGTCTAAGTTTCCTCGTCTGTAAAATGGGAATAATAATAGCATTTCCCTACAAAGATTATTGTGAGGATCAAAGAAGATGACATTTCTATTGGATGGGCAGGAAAATGACATCCTTATTTTCACTAACCTTTGATTTCCTCCAGAATCTTGTTTTTTATTTTATGCACTAAAAAATAAAAACAATATTCTGAAAAAGATATCCATAACATGAAAAACTGAGAAAGACACTTAAAAATGCCCTTCAGACCTCACACAACACTTGGTTCAAATCCTGCCTCAGATACTTGTTAGATGACCCTGGGCAAGTCACTTAACCTCTGTCTCAGTTTTCCTCATCTGTAAAATGAAGGGGCTGGACTTGATGGGCTCAACGGATCCATCTATTTCTAAATCTATAAAGTGGGATTTTTATTTCCTATTTAATCCTATGTATTTTATCTTATCTCTATTTCTTTGTTATTCTAGGTGTGTACATTAGTTTGAGGTAGGCTTTGTCTGTTCCTATAACTTGAACCAGATTTTAAGGGTCAAAGCTCAAGGGGACATGGGCAGGGAAAATCTCAGCAAGTGGCAGGTTGCTGATGACAAAGGAAAAGGTAAGAGACTTTGTATTTTCCTTAAATACACACGCTTTTTATGAGCTTTTCAGACTCAAAGTTTATTGTCTCAATAAATACACTGCAGGCAGTGAGGGAAACACGGAGTCAGTGAAAGAAGAGAAAGAGAGCACCTGGCAAGTGGGAGTACACAGTGAGTATTTAATCTAACTGTGGTTTTTGTGTAAGATCCCAGGTAATGATAATGATAAAGAAAATGATGATGTTGATGGTGGTGGTTGTAGTGATGGTGGTGGTCCTAGTGACAAATTTGGTCCCTCGTCATCTTTCCTGGTAGATCAGACCTCATAGGAACCAAAGAGAGATCCTTATTAGACATTGCCTTGGGTCTGGTGAATTATTTTATGGTGGCAAGGCAGCAAATGAGGCAAATAAAGGAGGAAATGAATCTTGACTGAAGATCCCTGGACCTGGAAGCCAGAGACTAGATTCTAGGTCTGACTCTGTATCTGTGTGCCTTTAGCCATAGCACTTCCTCTCTCTGGGCTTCAGTCTCTTCCAATAAACCATGAGGGTACCGGACTAATTGGACTCTCAACTTGAAGATTTTAGTTTCCTAGTTTAATATTCTCACAAACTAGACCTAGAGGAACAGCTAAATTCAGCAATTCAGTTTCAATTCAGTGCCTTGGGGCATAAACCCAACTATCCAGGCTTGGTTATGGGTCTTTGAGAATCTCAGAAATCTTTCTGTAATTGGAAGAGGAAGAGCTTTTTTTTCTGAAAGGATGTAGGGTGTAGAAAAATGAAACTTTAGGCAGCCCTCAGATCTCAGGACCATAATGACTATAATGAAGAACAATCTAGCAAGGTCTAATTTAATTTAAAGAAACATCCTCTTTGACTTGGTTAGAACTCAAATGAATCATTCCTGAACCAATTGCAATTTTATTTAAAAATTTGTAACTAAATGAATCCAGGAATTTACCAGTAGTTTGCTTTGATAAATAGAATTTTGGAAATGGTTTGGTAGTAGTTCCTGGTTTATAATTATAATTATAGCAAATATTATTTTACAGAATTGCCAAATTTAAGAGGTGGAAGGGACCTCATTGCCCATCCCACTCTATCCACTATAATATACCTACCAAGTAGTTGTCCAACCACAGCTGGTAGATCCCTAAAGATGAAGAACTAACCACTCCTCAAAGGTCCCATTCCACTTTTGGACCCTTCTATTTGTTAGGAAGTTTTGCCTAACATTGAGCATCAATGGGTTCTTTGCAATGATAGCTATTATTTTAATCCCCTTCAAATACCTGATGTCAACTGCCAAGCCCCTGCTGAGTTTTCTCCAAGCTGAACATTCCTAGTTCTTTGGACTAGTCAGCATCTGCCATAGTCTCAAGGACCTTCCCCCATCCTGGTAACCATCATCTGGATACTCCTCCAATTTATCAATGTGCTTCTTAAATTATAGTGCCAAAAACTGGATCCAGAACTCTAGATGAGTTCCTACAGGGCAGAAGGCAGTGAGGTTTATTAATCCTAGATGCTATGTCCCTCTTAATTAACTGCAAGCCTTTCTGGCTACAATATCCATTTCCATGGACTCCTCCAGTAATTGTCTTGTACGAAATCCTCCAGATACTCTTCAGAATAACTGCTATCTCATAATACCTCCCTTTTCTTACATAGAAGAAGTTGACTTTTGGGTATGCAAGTGCAAGACTTTACACTTATCCCTATTTTATTTCATCTTCTTAGGCAACTTCAGCTTGTCAAAATCCCTTTAGATACCTACTCAGGAATACATGACTTAGAAATAAAGGATGATACCATAAATAAATTAAAAGAACATAGAATAATTTTCCTGTCAGAACAATGTATAAGGGAAGATTTATGATCAAACAAGACATAGAGAACATATGAGAAGTAAAATACTAATTTTTAATTAAAAAGGGGTTGTACAAACAAAACAAAAGCAATCAAGATTAGAAGGGAAACAATTGGGAAAAATCATAGCAGATATGCAGGATGAAGACCTCATTTCTCAAATATGAAGAGAACAGAGGCAAATGTATAAGATTACAAGGCATTCTCCAATTAATAAATGGTCAAAGGGTATGAACAGGTAGTTCATAGATGTAGAAATCAAAACCATCTATAGTCATATGGAAAAATGCTCCAAATCACTATTGCAAATTAAAACAACTCTGAGATACCACCTCACATCTATGAGGAAAAATATGACAAAATATGACAAAAAAAAGGAAAATGATAAAATAAATGCTGGATGATATGTGGGAAAATTGGAATACCAATATACTATTCGTGGAGCTGTGAACTGATACAATTATTCTGGAGAGTAATGTGGAACAATGCCCAAAGGGCCATAAAACTGTGCATACCCTTTGCTTCAGCAATACAACTACTGGCTCTATAACCCCAAATAGATCAGAGATAAGGGGAAAAGGCTTACTTGTACCAAAAAAAAAAAAAAACAATTCATTGTAAGTCTTTTTGTGGTCACCAAAAAAAATTGGAAACTGATGGGATGTCTACTAATTGGAGAATGACTAAATAAGTTGTGGTATATGATTGTGATGGAATACCATTGTGCCATAAGAAATGATGAATGAAAAGATTTTAGAAAAACTTATATGAACTGATGCAAAGTGAAGTGATCAGAACCAGAACAGTGTATACAGTTATAGAAATATCATACAATGATAAACTAAAAAGAACTAAACTGTTAACAGAAATATAAGGATTTAAGACAACCCCAACAGACTCCTGATGAAAAATCCTATCTATGGCCATAGAAGGAACTGACAGAGAATGAATGTATATGGAACCGTATCATTTCTCATATTATTTCCTTCATAAATTTTTTCTTGCATGTGTGATAATATGTCTTCTTTCATGACCTGAGGAATATGGAATTTTGTATTGCATAATAACACTGGAGTGACCAATGCCAACTTGTTTACCATTGGTTGGGAGGAAAGGGAGAGAAAGATTTGGATGGCAAAAGGTCAGAAAACAACTGTTTAAAAATAAGCTTTGAGTCATCTGTAAATATAATTCAAACACAATGGCATAACAGTGCCATCTATATCAAATTTTTTGATAAAAAGGGCAGATCCTTGAGTACTTCACTAGAGACCTCCAGTCATGTTGACCTTGAACCACTGACAACCAGTAAGTCTCTCACTTACTATCTGTATTACGGTAGGCAAATGATTTACCGTCTCTGTGCCTCAGTTTCCTCATATGGAAAATGAGACAACTAGGGGTCAGGAAGACTTGAGTTCAGATCCAGCCTCAGATACTTACTAGCTGGGTAACCCTGAGATTAATGATTGC
>NC_058135.1:283129883-283159898 GCF_016433145.1 Gracilinanus agilis | reverse complement strand
TCTTTTCCATCTTGGTCTCCAGTGCTGGGATTCTCACCTGTATCTTTATTCCCAAATGCTATGTGATCCTTCTGAAGGCAGACAGAAATAAAGTGGAAATATGGAAAAACAAATCTAATCTCTAAGAAGCAATGTGTTCTTAATTTCTTCCTCACCAGTCTTAAAGATGTAGCTACTGATTTCTTAATCAATGACTTAAAATAATCTAGATTTTCTACCATTTTTCTTCTGTTATCATCTCTTTCTTTTTGTACTAGACTCAAAAAGTATTTTGGCAAAAGCAATATTGCTTGATTTCTGAATATAAGTAGAATTAATTTAGTAATGGTATAAACTACTCTCTAAAGAATAGAGATGAAGAAGAAAATAATGTCTAGAAATTAATAAATAATTATAAAATGTTCCTGTTTTTGAATCCTTCATTTAGTAACTATCACATTTCTTACCCTGGAAAAGTTCATCTAGGATTCTGATACAAAGATATCTTATTTACAGAATATATGTCCCCACTTTCTATAACTACATCATATCCATCATTATATTTATCAACTCATATTTAGTGAATGAAACATACACAAGAAATTATTTGTTAGGAAAATGTTTTGGGTTCATTTATTTTTTTGAGAAAGATGATTTATCCTCAATAAACAAATATAAGAAGTTTTATATCTTCTATTCATTTTTTCAGACTTTTTCATTGTAGAGTTATGGTATGTTGTGTACAATCCTCTTATCAGAGATTCATTGTTCTCTTCTCATTTTTCTTTGAATGATACCTTGAAGATACTGGTATTTTTTTTATTTTGAGATATAATAAAAGTAAAGAAAATGGTCATGCATAAATAATTATTCATTTTTCTTTTTAAAAAACTTTTACCTTCTATTCTAGAATTAAGTTCAATGTAATTAGTGCTGAGACTTGTCTAGGGTCACTCAACCAGAAGTATTGGAGGCCAAATTTGAAAACAGAATTTCAAGTCTTTAGCCTCAGTCTCAACTCACTGAACCACCTACCTAATTTTTTTCATTAAAAAAATCTTTTCCTATATATAATGTTTTGCAATTCAATGCCTGGAAGATTTTTTTGTTTGTTTGTTTTTAAAAAGTCAATTTTAATAATCATTTTCATTTGTAACTGCAAATTCTCTGTCTTTCATTATTCCATCCTCCACAGTAGTAGGTAAATAATAACACAGAGGGTAGTAGTGGGTGAAAGCAATGAATGAGGAATGATTGGGGTGAAGTTAGTTAACTGCCTGACCCACAATAACACACTGGGAAATCTCACCCACTCCCATAAACACAGGACACAGTTGGGAATTGAATGGTGTCAGGGTTAGGAATGGCAGTTTAACGAAAGTGTCATTCTTAACTAAGCCAGCTAACAACTCAATTAGTGGGTCCTTAAATGGTTGTGGAGAAGGAAAGTAATCCATATATTATTGAAACCATTTAATAATGAGTATAAGGTAAGAGATGAAGGGATAGGTTATACTAAACTAAGAATCTATGGACAAACTCCAGGGACTGGAAAGGTGGGCCAAATCTACTCTGTACAAAACACAGTCTGTCAGGTCCAGCTTGGCTGGCTATGGGAATATGGATATCTCAGAACAGGGTCCTCCTCAATTCCAGAGATGATCTAAGGCACTGTTTCCAAAATGGGTACTACTGCCCCCTGGTGGGTACTGCAGCAATATGGGGGGAGCAGTGATGGCAACAGGTGCATTTATCTTTCCTCTTAATTGCTATTAAAATTTTTTAAAAATTCATTTCCAAAAGGCAAAGTAATATTTTTTTTCTGGAAAGGGGGCAGTAGGCCAAAAAAGTTTGGGAATCACTTATCTAAGGTTTTCAAGGAACAGAGGTCCATAGCAAATTAATCCACAAATAGATGAAGACAGGGAGCTGAACCAGTCTGGATGTCCACCACCTGGAGCCAAATTCATTGCTCAAACCTGAACTTCACAGGATAGATGTTTCTTGTAGGATACAAATCCACTTTCCTGGCTTCTTCACTAGAGACAGTTAACACCAACATCTAACTTCCTCAGCCATGCCAGAGTCTCTCAGGAAAGGCTTCCTTCCTTCTTACTATTCCATGATTGGAACACTGCAACCTTGCCTGACAAGCCTGGCTGCTATCTACATATTTATATGTTTACCTTATCTACATAACCTACCTTATATTTGTCTACAACACTACTGAATGAAATAACAAGTTATATAACACACATTTTATTTGGGAAGTGACATAAAAGATGTTTCTATAATACCAGTGGTTCTAAAAAATCCCATATGACAAGTAAAATAATATGATATGAACTCTCCCATAAAACAGAAGCAAATAGCAGAGTAGATCAGAAACCAAAATCCTACCATATGTTGTCTACAAGAAAAACATATGAGATGGGTGGACAAACACAGGTTTATGGTAAAGGGTGGAGCAAAATCTTTTGGGCTTCAAATGAGAAAAAGAAGGCAGGAGTGGTGATCATGTTTTCTGACAAAGCCAAAGTAAAAATAGATATAATTAAAAAAGACAGGAAAGGTAATTACAGTAAGAGCATGAATCATGTAACCATGTAAACTTTTCTAAAAAATAAATATTATTAAATGTCAAAAAATAATATGATAAATAATGTGATAAATCTACATTCAGATCTCATATGGTCTCTGTCTTGTGTTTTATATCATTTTTCATTATGAGCTTTGTGGAATAAAATGAATTTGGTAAGACTTCTACTTTGCTTATTTTGTCAAATAGTTAGTGTAGTATTAAGATTAAGAGTTCTTTAAATATTTGAAAGAATTCACTTGTGAATCCATCAGGTCCTAGGGAATTTTTTCTTGGGGAGTTCCCTGATGACTTGCTAAATTTATAATTCTGAGTAGTAATTATTTAAGTATTTTATTTCTGCTTTTTTTTAAACTAGGCATTTTATATTTTTATAAATATTTTTCTATTGCACCTAAACTATCTTTTTTATTGCCACATAATTGGGCATAATAGCTTATAATAATTGTCTTAATTAACTCTTCATTAGAGGTGAGATCATCCTTTTCATTTTTGATATCATTAACTTGATTCTCTTCTTTCTTTTTTATTAGAATTATTGATACTTTATTGATGTTATTTGTTTTTGTAAACATTAGGAAAACCATCCACATAATTGACCATATGAACAATTAAACTAACAGAAAACACATTATTATCTCAATAGATTCAGAAAAATTCTTTGACAAAATATAACACCCATTTCTATTAAAACACTAGAAAATATAAGAATAAAAGGGCCTTTCCTCAAAATAATAAATTGTACTTAAAATTATCAGCAAGTATCATCTGCAATGAGGTTAATTTAGAAGCCTTCCCAATAATATCAGGAGGGAAGCAAGGATGTCCATTATCACCACTATCATTTAATATTGTTCTAGAACAGTGATTCCCAAAGTGGACACCACAGCCCCCTGGTGGGTGCTGCAGTGATCCAGGGAGGCAGTGATGGCCACAGGTGCATTTATCTTTCCTATTAATTGCTATTAAAATTTTTAAAAAATTAATTTCCAGGGGATTAATTTATATTTTCTCTGGAAAGGGGGTGGTAGGCCAAAAAGTTTTGGAACCACTGTTCTAGAAGATCTAGCTGTAGCAATTAGCAAAGAAAAAAAATGAAGGGATTAAAGTAGATAGTGAAGAAACAAAATTATCGCTCTTTCCTGATGATATGATGGTATTCTGAGAACTCAAAATCAACTAAAATGCTAGTGGAAATAATTAATAATTTTGTCAAAGTTGCAGGATACAAAAAGCCTCACTTAAATCATCAGTATTTCTATTTATTTTCAATGAAAATCAGCAGAAAGGTTTAGAAAGAGAAACTCCATTTAAAATAATTCTGGGCAAAATTAAATATCTGGGAATATATCTACCAAGACAAACTGAGTCCTGTGGAATTTGTTGGATTTTCATATTGTTACTAGCAGCTACATGTCTGACAGTTGATCACAGTTAAAAATTGTTTCTATGATCAATGAATTTGTTCTATTTCTTTGCATTACTTCATATAAGTATTCTCAGGGTTTCTGAAAACTTTTCTCTTATCATTTCTTCTAATACATTAATAATCCATAACAAAGTGCTAAACTTGTTTAGTCATTTGTATAAACAGAAATTTTGAACCTTGGATTGCATCCCCCATAAGTCTCTTAGTATCTCCCAAAATTCCCTTTAATCTCTCCTGAACCTCCATGTTTGCATGGTCATGTTATTATTTTATAAATTCTGTAGCTCCTCCCTCTTCCTCTTTTCTTCATGAGTATAGCAAAGTAAGTTTAGAACCCTTTCACTCTATTTTTAATGTTAGTTTATTATTAATAAAATTCATAAAAATATGATACTTAGTTTTTTGAATATTAATTTTAATCTCTACATTTTTAACTAACCACAATGGGATAGAATTCTCAAATATTTTTAAGAGAGATTTTTAGTTAAGTTAGTAAATTTTTTCTCTGGCCATGACCTCCCACCTGTTTTTACTAGCACTGAGGTCTGTCTCCCTCTCCCCTTCTCAGGTCCATTTGCTTAAGCCAGTTTTCCTCATCATTCCTCACCCAGCCTGCAGTCTCTGCTTGCCCTGACTAGACCCAGCATGAGAATCTGCCATTCCAATCTGCTATTTTTTTCAAGGGGGTGATGTATAAAAATCTTTCCACTCAATCCCTTCCCCCACCCTATGTGAGTTTTCCAGCCTGTGCTAGCCATTTTTTAAGCCAAAGTTTTAAGCTGATCATGGGATCCTGGCTGAGAGAGAGTTGTACCTTAGGTTTTTTTCAGAGAAAGGGTACTCCTCTGCCACCTTTTTTTGGGAGACAAAGAAAGGCTAAAATCAACAGATTTAAAGTCAGAGTTTTGGGAATAAGCCTTCTTTTTTTCCCCCTTCTCTCTCCTGACTAGGAAAGCCCAGGGTTAGCCAGTTCTCTCATGTGCAATGCCCTATTGTTCTCCCTCTAGAAATTTTGCTTCTTTATGTTTACTCTGTAAACAAACCTCCATTCTGTGTCTTTTTGAGGACAAAATGCTATAGCAAAGCATGGCCTCCTCTGCCTATCTCAAACAGCTCCCATTCTGGGATAGCAGTACAGACCTCTTGCTTTTGATCCTGGGGGTTTTTGTGCTGATTGAATACCTTGCAGCTGAGAGCTTGACTAATCTTAAGATGCAAGTGAGAAATTCCTCTCCTCACACACTTTTGGCATTTTGCCCTACCCAGTCTCTGAAACTAATCCCATATGGGAATCATCCACACTATGCTCAATGCAACTTTCTTCCTCACTATTACAAAATTCAGAGCTCTGACAAATGAAATCTGAATGGTTGATTTATACGGGGGATGGGAAAGAACCTTAAAAGAGATATGGAAGTTTATTACTTGCTAATCCTTTTCAGCTTCCTTCCCCTCAAGACAGTAAACAAGTCTTTTGGAATTGGTAAAAAGATTTTTGACTGCACTGCCTGTACCTTGTTATTTGCTTATATTAATGTATTTGCTGATTTTGTTAAGTTTTAAATTTTTTTAAATTCATCTGTCTTAATCTAATTAATATCTATTCTGTTATATGATTCTTTATATGTACCATTTCTCTATGAATATATTGAACAACATATCATTGTAAGAAGCCCATTAGTCTTGTGTATCCTGGATTTGTCATCTCAGCTATCAAGGTCACATGTTGCTTATACATACTTTTCTCCCATTTTACCTTTGTTATTTGTCACATATATGATTATGAATGGACTCTATCAAAACTGGTTACAAAAATTTTGGAGAATATGATTTTAGAATTTAAATTGTAATTTTAAAGAGTCTTGAGAAATGACTTCAGATATCTAGTAGTTTTTGAATGGATGATATTTATGCATATATATACTGTAAAGATGGGTCCAGTTGGCAATGGTTCAGCTATGGAGACACAGCAGGGATAAGCTGCAATGAGTAGCAGAGGGGAATGGAATTCTTTCTCCTCCCCCTCCTGACAGTTGCTACCCCTGTAAACTGTTATAACAGAATTCCCTTTTGACCAAGAATGGAGGCTATTTGGACTTGGCTATCCCAGACCTAAATTGGCTGACAGAGAATTATCCTACAGAAATTAGCAACTTCCTCTGTTGGAAGATTATTCCTAAAGCCCCAGATAGATTATGTGCTCAGGGTGACTTCAAACAGAAGTCCTGCACTCTGGATTACAGCTATGCTCAGAGTTTTCTGGATGAAGACTTGGCTATGGTAATATATGAATTTGGTTGGAAAATCCTGAAAATATAAATCCTCACACCACACAAACTTAACAACTGAGGAATTTATTAAATCAGAGAAACAGGGAAAGAAGGATAATTTTAGGATGGAGGGTGAGGTAAAAATATCTAGTATCTTCAGGATATTGACAGAAATAGCAATACCTCAGAGTGGAATGCTTTGAATAAACTTATTCCCCTAACTCCCTCACAAACTAAACTCTCTCTTAAATGTAATGTTATCAAGTTTAAGATGGTGAAGGTAATCTTGATAATAGATCTATATTGTTAAAGATAAACTGGGATACTACATATAAGGTATTTTCACAGTGCTCACAGCCTGATTATAGTCAATATGGAGTATTCAGCAAAGAAACACCCTGCTCTCTGAGGTTAGAGATAAGCTAGCTAAGAAGAAGCAATTCTTACCTCTTTCCCAGCCACTCAGCTCCCCAAAGAGTCAGATTGCCAAGCTGGGTTTCCTTCTTTTATACCCAAATTCTTAACTGCCCCAATTGCCTCCTCACTTATAGTTCTGGGTGGTACTCTGGAATTCTGTGAGGCAGTTCACCCCACTTAAAATCATGCATGTTACAATACATATTTTAAAGAACTTTGTATTAAAAGGTATAGAAACAAACAGAAGTTCCTACCAAAAGTTTTTATATATAAAGCAGAAAGCCAAAAAGAGCTCCTGTATGCATGATATTTTAACTCTTCAATGTAATTTACTTCTACCAGAACAATCTAGATTTCTCACCAACATTGAAAGATTTCCTATATATATATATATATATATATATATATATAGATAGATAGATAGATAGATAGATTTGTGACAAGTATATATCAGTTCATAGATTTTCTTAATATCACACAGCAAGTGGCTACATGTAAACTCATTTGAATCCCATATAATAATAAGTTTGCTTGCTATTGTCAGTAACTGGGCTACTGTGAATTTTGTACTTTATTTGAATGTGTATTTATCTACTTGTATTTTGGTTCTATATATCTGTTATTTTGTAAAAATCATTTTCACTTACAAAGTGGTTCATGACCAAGTTTAAAAATGAAATGGGGCTCATTTTTGATGCAGACCCTTTGTATTCTACCTCTCCTTGACTGACATAGTGTGCCACTGATTATAAGTTATACTTTTGAATTTTAAAGCATATTTTATTCTTTTTCAATGCAGTACACAAGTAATTTTCAAGTTGTTCTAATTAAACTGCATACCCAAAATCTTTAAACAATAGAAATAATGCCACTGATTACTTAAAAAGTATGGGACTTTGCTTAATGAATCTGTCTGAATCCAAAAGAAGGGAATTGAAAAAGAGCCACTGCAAAGTGCTAAAGAAACACAAAGCTAACCTGCATATTGCCAATTGAGCATAAGGTCAAAGAGACCAACCAATACCAGTGGGATTGATGTAATTTTGAGCCAAGACAAGAGGACTTGAACTTGTTTGTTTCAAGATTGCAGCTGTTTTGGCATATGTCAGAAGCAGGTCTTCCTCTGAACCACATTCTAACAAGCACCTCTTTAGCTGTCATCCTGGCTCCTATATACTCCTAAAATGTAATCCATTTTCTGTCTTTCATAGTGTGGCAAATTTTCTGTAGTCCTGGCAACTGATTGGGTAAGTGCACAATTGTTTAACTTTAATTAGGTCCTAATTCAAGGATGTGTTATAGGTTTATTTTTCCTTTACTTCAATTGTTAGATATAAGACTTTAATATTTTATATTTCATCCACAAGTTTCTTTTATTTGGATTTTTTAATATTTATTACTTTTGCCAATTGATTCATATAGCTTATAACTGCATGTATCCCTGAGTGATCCCTGTTTATTATTATTTTCCTCAAGGGAGACTTTGTTATTATTGTGAACTTTGATTTGTATTAAGGAACTTTTAGTATAAAAAAGGTACTACCTCCCAGAATCCAGAAGATGTACCTGATTGGAGAAGGTGCCATGAAGATGACTGTAGAGACCACACATTGCATCAAGAATAAAGCCATCCAGCAGCTCCACGAAGATTCCTAGTGGGTTGAACACTCAGAAAGGGGAACGAAGGACTGAGTGAAAATGGGTTATGGGATAAGGACTAATGGAAAGAG
Organism: Gracilinanus agilis; assembly: GCF_016433145.1. Lineage (NCBI taxonomy): Eukaryota > Metazoa > Chordata > Mammalia > Didelphimorphia > Didelphidae > Gracilinanus > Gracilinanus agilis. The sequence goes on along the minus strand of NC_058135.1, from coordinate 283,151,474 downwards.
AACATAAGGTGAGAATAAAGACACACAGACATAGAAAGTTTTGGCATAAGGTAGACAGACAGCGAGTAAGCTCTGGTGGTCAAGAGCTTAGATGGTTCAGAGCTCTGATAGTCAAGAGCTTCTTGGTTAGGATCTCTGATGGTTAAGAGCTCCCTTCTCAACTGTCATACAGCTACTTTTATTGGGGTTACAATGGTCGATGGGGAGAAGGGGAGAGCCAAGTGGTCTGATACATACGTAATCATCAAGAGATATAGACTGCTGGAACCTGAAATAACAGGTAGAGCAAACATCTAGATCAGGAATCCATGAGGCCTAAGGTCTTGATACAAATGCTGATTGATTGAAGGTAAGGCAAGGAGACTGAGATAACTGACCAGTCTTCCAGAGTGTAGCCTTAGGGAAGTGCTAGGAATTTGGCAAGGTTGAGGTTCAATTTGACTCAAGATTGCAGAAATCACTCATAAGTAATACAAGAGTCATTTTTTGAGCACTCTTAAAATAATATCAAGATTAATGTATACCTGGATTGCTACAAAGAAGATCCAGAAATGAACTTTGGGATGTGAATTTGAACTATGAGGGGGTGAAAGCATTTGTTTTGAACGTATACTTTTTTGTCAAAGGGGTGGCCCACAAATTGGCTTTTTGTTAATGTGGCAATAATTGATTTATTTTTATTTTCCTTTTATTCACAAATTATTGCAAATTTATAAATTCATAAGTTGATTATATTTTTATAATCCCCCATTTTATAGTCCCCCATTGGGGAGACTGGACTTCCAAAGAATCACAGAGGGGTATTATATATAAGGATTTTGAACTTTGGACTGCATGCCAAATAAGTCTTTTAGAATTTCTCAAAATTCCCTTAATGTCTCCTATACCTCCATTTGAGTTATTGTTTATAAATTCTGTAGCTCCTCCCTTTTCCTCTTTTCTTCATGGGCATGGTAGAATTAGTTTAGAACCTTTTCACTCTAGTTTTTTCATGAAGTTTATTATTAATAAAACTTTATAAAAGTATAATGTTTAGTTCTTTGAATATTAATTTTAATCTCTACACATTCCATAATTAATGCCATATCATCTATTTTATTGCTACCACCAATTTTCATTTTCTAAGAACCATATGGGGGAGCATCCTTCTCATTTCAAAAGGGATTACAGTCTCACATATAGAAAAGAAAGAGACCTGGTCATAGAGGACTTCTCCTTTGTGATGACTGAGTCTCAAATTCTAAGGTCCTTTTCCAAGTATTCTTTTTAAGTGGATTGGAGTAGATAAAAGTCAAGTCGTTATATCAGTGTTCCTTTTATACTGACTTATGAAATACAGTCATCCATATTTCTCAGTGACTGGTCTTGTGAGTAGTTTTATTTGGGCTCACATCTTTGGTTAATCAAAGACTTAAGTAGAGTAGCTTCTTTGGAGCCAATAGTATGGAGTAGCAGTTCTGCTATAGAATGGCAACTTCTTTTGAAGTGTGAAGCTACCACAACATGTGGGTCAGATTTGGCATATTTCCTGGGGACTGGCAGCTTAGCATCTCCCTTTCAAAACTCAGGTGGAGGTTCATCCATTATCCACTTTGTCATCATTTGTCAGGGAGATGTCCTGATGGCCTTCCAGAGTGAGAACATGGGAATAGGATATGATACATTGGATGACCACTACAGATAATTCATTAATTATTTCTAAGAATAATAAAAGCATTTGTTGTGATCTATACATCGTGGCTACCTGCAGCCACAATTTAATATATTTGTAGGTGGACACCTGGGAAGGAGAGCTGGGAACTGAGAGAAAATGGGTGAAGGGAATAGAAAGAGAGAGGGGACATATCAAAGGGACAAAGACTCAGAGACAAAGAATTCAACACATGGGCTACAGCAAGCTTGCTCCTTTCATGGTGGCAAAGAGCGAGAGATGGCTACACCTGTATTCAAAGTTTTATTGGAGAATCAAGGAATGTGGAATGGGAGGTAGCTAATGACCACATGGCATGGCATGGCATGGGATTTAATATTGGCTCAATTGATAACCACATGATCAAAGAGGAGGAGTTTAGTCAAACATTTGACCTAGTAAGGAATATGGATTGACAAGGTGGGAGCTCAGATCTCGTGACATCTAACAGCCCTGCCCAGGAATTCTCCTGACTTTCTCATTTGGAGAGTATTCAGAATTAACAGAGTGCCAATTACATACAATGATTAAGAAATAATATGACCATGAGTCCGATATTTGAGCACACAGGTTACAATCTTAATACATCAAAAACACTTTCAAGATTAGAATATACCTGGTATGTGTAAATAGTGTTTGCAAGAAGCCATGTTGGGCCATGAGTTGCCAGTTGATTGCTCAGATTTTGGAATTCTCAGAGTTGACATGAGCTGACATGAGACCAGAGAAAACCACTGGAAAAGCCTTATAAATAAGAGCTCAGCCTAAGCCAAAGGAAGTCATTTTTGAGTATGATGGGAGGAATGGAAGGGTACATTTTCTCCAGTTTGTTTCAAATCGATTTTCATAAGCCAGGACTAGCTATTACCTTACAGGGACAGTTACTCAGGTTTATCCATTGATATTACCATCATCTATCAATCAATCAGCAGCATTCAAATAATTTTCTCTCCAACAACCAGAAGACCATTTCTGAAGATTCTCAACAAATCTAAGCCAGCCAAGACAGAGCTAAACATCCAACAGCAGCTTGTGGTAGGCCCTGTTGCCAGGCAACCAGCCTGTCAGCATCTATTTGTGGGTACCTTTTAAGGAGAGCTGAAGATGAAATTTTTAGTTTAATTAGTTTAGTTAATTCCTGTATTTTAATCCTAATTCCTCTTTCCTTTCACCTCTCAATCATTCCTGTTTACCTTTCATTAAATCAGTTACTGTGAACAAAGCCCTGATTACTTACCTGCTTAGCTACAAAAGAATTCTTTTCTGAGAGATTTGATTACAGTTTTTACTGAAGAGCTCAGTTGAAGTGAATCTCTACTCCTGTCTCTTGGCTCAATATCATTAATAACTATTATATCTCATAGTCAGATGAAAAGTCATCCTGATTACCACAAATTATACTGTGATTACCATTGAAATATACAAAATAAATCCTATTGATCAGTACCTGTGAGAGGAGGGTGCTGTCCAAGAGCTAAAGTCTACTGCCATCTAGTGATTAAAAGTATCATCCTCCTGCAGTCTCTCAGACCTGCTTTTTCATCATCACCTGGCAGTCTGCTCTCTGGGCAGCTGTATTCCTCAAAGTATCCCTTTCCTTACAGATGCCACATATCCCCCTTTTTAAAAAAAATTAAGAAGAGAGTATGTAATAGTAAAAAAGAAATAAAAAATTTAACAAAACAACATCAAAAATAATTAGAATAATAAATATAACAAAAGGCAAATAAAAAAATAAATAATGAATTCTAAATCAAAGAGCCAAATTAAATGAATAAAGCTTATATAGGGCTAATAATAATAATTAAAAATTAATAAAATGAACTCACATCACAAGTGATCCCAAATTAATGTGATATCAGTCCCACAATTCTGTAGGACAGGAGTATTAATATATCATCTTACCCATGGTCAGCCAGGATTAAATAAAGTTGCCTGATTCTAAAATATAAAGGAGTATGTGCTGATGCAAAAGGGAAGCATGAATCCTAGGTCTGAAATTAGCTTCAGTTCAGGGATATTAAGAGCCACAATGATAGTTGCAGATTTGGGACAAGAGAGTCCTGCATCTGAGATTCATCAGACTACTGCTTCCACGAACATCTAAAAGCACACATTGCCTTGGATTAACTTTTCATGGATGCTATAGAAATAATTAATGGCTCATACCTTGAGTATGATTATAGTGTGCATTTACTCTATTATAATCTCTTTTTTTCTGTACTAAGACCTAATTGGGTTTTTTTCTGGGAATGCTTGATGACTCTGGGTTTTTCTCATGAATTCCTGATATCTGTGAAAATAAAAGCAAAATCTCATTCCCAAATGAAAGACTCATTGGGTCTTATATTGATAGAGAGTGTCTGATAATATCTTTTTTGTTTCTGAATTTGGGCTTTTAATTTTCTTTTATTTCTTATGTAATGGAGCAGAGAAGACTAAAAAGTAACAGAGTCCCTCATGGTCCCCTCAGGAGAGCCTAGCTGGGTTTTCGCCCAACCTCTTATCTCAGAGGCCCCTCGGGGGTATGTAGCCTAACTGAACCTTCTCCCAACTTCTTATCCCACTTCCCTTTGGCCCACTTGCCTGACTCTATCTAGTTGCTAACAGTACCATGTTTTGCTCCTGAGAAACCCCTTGCTTGCTTAAGGAGTGTGTATTTTCAAATACACTAATTCAATCCTTTAAAATGCAAGTCAAGGAAAAGTTCAAGCCAACTTATTTTCTTATATATGTTCTGTGCATACTTAGATTACCTTAATGTGGGGAGTGAATCAAACCTTCTTTGTCTATTGACCAGCAACTTTTAAATTAATCAATCAAAAACTCAAGTACCCATACTTGACACTAAGAGAATTCAGAAGACTCTTACTAAAGAGGGTGACAACTCCAGAGGACACTGCCCTGCCCCGGGGCAACCCTAGACAAATTAAAAGACTGCAATCGGTTCCTGTAAAGTGGAGGAAGGGGCAGGAAGTGATGTGGAAAAAGGAATATAAAAAGCCTTGAACTTCCTGTCCAAAGCACCTTGGGCTTTTGGACTTCTTCTTGAAGGAATGCTTCTGAATCTTCTCCTTTAGACTTTGGTTTTAGAGGACTTGGCCTTGTGACTTGGCCTTCAGTCTTCTCCTTTTGGAGTGTGCTTTGGATGTGTGAGTAGCTAGTCTTCCTTTTCTGGCTTCTGGAGAGTTTGGTTCCAGAGATTTCTGCCTTGGCTGTGGAGAAGACTGTTTTGGTGGAACTCTAGCTGAAGACATCACTAGACATTGGGGAGCCTCTTTGGGGATGAGCCTCACTTCACTGAGAAGGGCTGGTCGGCTTGATAAAAATATGTCTCTTTAACAACATTTTTCCATTTTCACTCTTTCCATCTCTTTGTAAAAAAAGCTACTAAAAGTCATTTTGACTAGAGCTATAATATATTTAAATTGGTGACCATAATTTTACTTTAGAATTCTCATATTTAGTCAAAAACCTAAATTTTATATTCTTACACTTAATATATATATAATTATATCCATAAATTATTCATAAGGTAAATGTATTTTTTAAAAGGTAATGTTAATTTAAATAAAAGGTATTTTATTAAAAAGGTAATTTATTAAAAAGTAAAGATAAATATTACTCACATGCACATAGATGCAAAAATTTTAAATAAAATACTACCGAGGAGATAACAACACTATATTACAATGATCATTCACTGTGAGCAGGCAGGATTTATATGATGAAAGCAGAGCTGGCTTAATATCAGGGAAACTATCACCATAACTAACCATATCAGTAACCAAATCACAATATCCCAATTGTTGTTGAAAAAGCCTATGACAACATGTAACATCCATTCCCGTAAAAAATAGTAGAAATATGGGGGGATTGTTGGGGGTGAAGGGTAAATTAGGAGCATGAATCATGTAACCATGTTAAAAATGAATATTAATAAATGTTTAAATAAAGAAAATAGTAGAAATCATAGGAATAGATGGGCCTTTTCTTTAAATAAGTGGTTCCCAAAATTTTTTGGCCTACTGCCCCCTTTCCAGAAAAAATAATACTTAGAGCCCCCTGTCACATATTATCATCTCCCCCTTACAGTTATTCACCATCACCAAATGCACCTATGGCCATCACTGCTCCCCTGGATCTCTGTAGCACCCACCAGGGGGCAGTGGCACCCACTTTGAGAAACACTGTTTAAATAATAAAACGTATCTCCCTAAAATTATCAACAAGGATCATCTATAATGGAGATAAGTTAGGAGTTTTCCCAGTAAAATTAGGGATGAAGCAAAAATGCCCTTTATTAGCACTATTATTTAATATTACACAAGAAATTCTAGATTTAACCTCTGGCAGACCACATTGCTTCTATATAATCCACCATTATCCCAGTTTCTATCACTTGCTAATTATGTTACTATGGTCATTTCAACCCTCAGGGCCTCAATTTCCTTTTATGTGGAATGGGTAATGGGGTTGGGGTATCTAAAGGTGACTTCTAACTCTAAATCCCAAGATCTATTCTTTAATGTAGGGATTGGTTAAAAACCTTTTTTGGATCCCTTTAGCAGCCTGGAGGTCCTTCCCATGAGCTCTTCTCTGAAGGGTTTTAACTAAATTATTTAAAAATAAAATACAAGGATTATAAATAAAAACAAAAGATTTATGAAAATAAAGTGATTTTTTCCATATTAAAAAAAGAAATACTAGTTTTAGCAATAAGTAAAGACTAAAAGAATTTGTAGTTAAAATAAGCAATGAGGAAACAAAATTATCTTTTTTTTGGAGGAGATGTGATGAAATATTAAGAGAATTCTAGAGACAGCAGAAAATTACTTATTTATTTAATAATTTTTTCAAAATTGCAGGATTCAAAATGCATCAATTTGAATTTAGTTCTTTAAATTTCCCCTTTGATTTTTAGGATTTCTAATTTTATTCCTTAAAGTAGGATTTTTAATTTCTTCTTTTTTTTAGTTGCAAAGCTAAATTCAATGATGTGAATTTTTTCTCTTTTTTTTGATGTTAATCTTTAGAGATATATGCTTTTCTCTAGGTATTGTGGCTATATCTCATACAATTTTGATTTGTGTCTCCACACTTTCTTTCTCCATGATGACATGATTTATTGTTTCTATAATCTGATCTTTTTTTTTAACCCTTAACTTCTGTGTATTGGCTCCTTGGTGGAAGAGTGGTAAGGGTGGGCAATGGGGGTCAAGTGACTTGCCCGGGGTCACATAGCTAGGAAGTGTCTGAGGCTGGATTTGAACCTAGGACTTCCTGTCTCTAGGCCTGGCTCTCAATCCACTGAGCTACCCAGCTGCCCCCTAATTTGATTTTTGATCCACCACTTATTTTAGAATTAGATTGTTTAGTTTCCAACAGTAAAAAGGAATTCTTTATACCATTTTTAATTTAGTAGGGAACCTGGAGGTTCTCTTACCATAGAGACCTGTAGGGATAAACCAGGCCACAGTGACAGGAAGTAAGAACTAGGGGGCTGGGCCTGCATCAGTTGTTGGTGGTCAGTTGTTGACAGGAGAGTCAGTTGCTGACAGTGGGTAGGTGAGTTGCACACAGTTAAGGCTGGCAGTTGGAGGGAAGTTGGTTGCTGGGCCTGAGATGGTCATTAGGGGTTGGTGACTAGTAATGTGGAATAGCGTTTAGTTGCTGGTATATAAAAGCAGACCTGAATTTACTGAGAGGACTTTTGTCTTAAGCCTTTAAAGAGTTTTTTGCCTCTGGGATCTTTAGAGAGCAGGAAATGTGTCTCATAGATTTAAGGATCTGTTGTCAGTTGGGTACTGATAGGTGGACTGCTATAAAAAACTGATTGAAGGAATGAGTGAGTGGTAGCTGTCTGTATTTTTAGGGAGTTAGGTGATTAGTGAATAATTTATAGACAGAGTAGAGCAGAGTAGGCCTAGGGTGCCAGGCAGAAGAACCTATCCTGAGAAGACAGTTAGAGAGAGTTTTAGGAAATTTTAGGTAGTTATTAGGAATTTTAGGTATATTTATAGGATGTAAGATTAATAATCTCTTTTTCATCTTTCCCTCTTTTACAACATTCTTTTACTATATCAATTTTAATTAAACAAAATTTTTAATTGTTAAAAGATGCTAGAAGTTTTCTTTTTCTGGCTTAAAGGGATAATATTAATTTACAACTCTACTATAATCTCATTAAAACTTAAATTATTAAAAATTACTCTCTTATTTTATCAAAATCTCTATTTTAACCCTTACACAAATAATTTTTAATTTGTATTTCTGGGAAAATTTATTGATGCTAATTTTTATTGCATTAAGATCAGAAAAGGATGCATTTATTATTTTTGCTTTTCTGACCTTAGCTTTGATCTTTCTTTGCCACAATGCATGGTAACCTTTTGCATTGGTCCTTGGGCTGCTGAAAGAAAGGAATGTGTCTTTCTATTTCCATTCAATTTCTCTAGAGATCTTTTAAATCTAAAATTTCTAAAATTCCATTTACCTACTTAACTTCTTTATTTTCTACTTTTTGGTTAGACTGAGATCCCACACTAAAATTGTTTTACTGTCTATTTCCTTCTCTAGCTGATTTAATTTCTCCTTTTGAAATTTTGAGGCTATACCAGAAGTTAGTGTTGATATTCTTCATTGTCAATTTTCCCCTTTATCAAAATGTAATTTCCTTCCATCTCCTTTTTTTAATTTAATTTTTAAAATTAATTCAGAACATTTTTACATGATTACATGTGAGAGGCTAATAAGAGAAACAGGGTCTCAAATGGACATTTTTATCTGAACCGCTCTAGATAGCTCTTCCTTATTGAAAACATATTAAATTAGTTTTGAAGACAGACTCAAATATTATAAAATATCTCTTAACAAACCAACAGTTAAGAGGTTAACAGTTTCTCTTTAAAACAGAAATGTAGAAAAATAATCTCAAAACTGTTCTCAGACAGTCAAGGTCAAAACTGGACAAAAACTAGACACAACCCCCTCCAGTGGGGGCTATTTGTCCCTGAGAAAATATTCCCTGACTTTGCTTCCTGATGATAACCCAGTCAAAACTCAGCCTTGGCCTTGTTCTATTCTGAAGTCAAATGAGAATTTTGGTGTTGTGATATGACATAATTTGTAACTTGTGTGCATAATGCAAAGTTTCAGGGGGATTGTTTTGTGTGAAATGAGTCTTGAAATATATATAATAAACTCCATGTTTCCGGAGGCAGAGCTGGAAGCATGAGGTAAAATAGTGGTTCCCAAACTTTTTTGGCTTAACACTCCCTTTCCAGAAAAAATATTACTTAGTCCCCTGGAAATTATTTTTTTTTAATTTTAATAGCAATTATTAGGAAAGATAAATGCTCCTGTAGCCATCACCTCCCCCTGGATTGCTGTAGCACCTACCAGAAGGTGGTAGCTCCCACTTTGGAAATCACTGAGCTAAAAGATCTTCCATGTCCATTACTTCCTTATCAACTAAGCTGTACTTATCAGATTATCTGGAGATGATAAATAGATCTCAAGATTTGGCACCTGATCACAGGGATATTGGAATTCTGGATACAGGTAAACATTTGCACTCCCCCTCAGACACCTCCCAAATTATGAAGGTTTAGTTTCTAACTGAAGAAGGGCAAGAAATCCAGAGTTTTCAGAACTGTCCCCTTAGGGAAGACACTAGAAATAAAGAACAGCTTAACAAGGTGGGACACAGTGAATCAAAGGAAAGAAATCTTTCATTGATGTAACTAAGCACATCCTCAGGAAATGGAGAATAAAAATAAGTAAAGAACTCACTAAGTTTCTTGATCTTATTCAAAATAGTAGCCCTTGGATTCCCTTAGAATTCTGGCAAAAAATTGGCAATGATTTGAAAAATTATTACACTGAACACAGATCAGAAAAAGTGCCAATAAAAATTTCATTGGCTGCTGAAAAAACAACTTTGTTATCTGGTCAGAATGCAGAGAATGCAATCTTTGAGGTTTCAGTGTTAGAACTGGAGAAAGAGGAAGTGGATCATAGTAAATCAAAACAGGGCTTTAAAATTCAAATGAAAAAGTTACTAGCAATGGACCTTCCCCCACCTAAAATCCTCACTTTGTAATATAGGATTTTTAACCTTGCCATGTTGGCTTAGGGCTATCTAAGTTGCCCTGGATGGAATGTTGATGGTGGCATGAGCCATAGGGCAAACATCAACTGCCAGTGGGAGCAAGGGTAGGATTTAGATGACCACACAATTGTCCAATTGGAGATAGTAGAATCCAAAAATTTTGAGACAGTGACAAAGGCTAGTGACAAGGTGACAGCAAGTGAGAAGACTATTCATGATAAGGCCATAGGAAATGAAATCACTCTGTCCTCCCAATAGTCAATAGAACTATTTTACAGCCAGGGGAAGTCATTGTGCATGTCAAATCATACAAGGCATTTACACTCAGTGACTTGGAGGTCCTCCATAGGCATTTTTCTAAATTCTACACGTCCCCTTTCAAATCCATCAAAGAAAAGAAAAGGGTGTTTATTTTATTTAACCCAAGTTTTGATGACATGGAATTTCTTCTGGGGAAATTTCTTTACCCCCAGAAAAGGAAAAAATCTTGAATGAGATGAGGAAGAACCCAAATTTTACTGCCTGGCCTACTGTTCACCATGACCTAGAGTTAATGTCCCATGCCAACATGAGGTATCTAGTCCAATGTAGAACAGACTTGTTCAAGATAATGTGTCTACATGCCAAGCATCCAAATTCTTGGCTGAAGTATGAGAAGGGAAAAAACAAAGGGAAGAAGAACATCCCAGTGACTTCCTGGATAAGGTCATAGAGTCAGCTGAAACAGTCTTAGGTTTGAGAGATTTCAAGCCCCAGAGACAGTAGATCACATTAGGAGGCAGTTTGTGAAATTTACTGCACTGCCTATTCAATTTAGGCAAAGCTGTCCCCAATGGGAGACATTGTCTCTAGAGGAGATTAGACAACACGTGTCATATATTCATGATTCGAAGCAAAGAGATGTTAGAGTGGCTAGGCAAAGTGACTGAGAAGGATTCTATTGTAGCTGATCTTAAGAAACAACTCAATCAGGTAAGAAAGGACAAAGAAATTGAGGAGATAAACAACTTTGCCCTCCAAGCCAGGAGGAGGTGTAGTCAATCCAGGCAACCTTCTAGCAATTACAATCCTAAAAATTCTTCTCGTAGATTCTATCTATGCCAAAAAGTAGGCCACGCGGTTCGGCAGTATAGATTTAGGCAACAAATTGACTTTAGCAAAGACAACAACACCTCAAGCCAAAGGGACAGGAACACCAAGAAAACTAACTACAATTCCAGATTGTCCAACAAGTCTGGAAGAGTAGAGGCTGCTAAACATAATGAATCTTGTTGTTCACATACCTGTAAGAAGCTTAACCAATCCCCATCATTGAATCAGATGGAGACATATTTGGCAGAGGGTGAAATTCCCAAGAGCTTATGAAATGAGGCTTCCATATCAAAAATTACTGATTTGACCAAAAATGAAGTGTATTGAGTCTAGGACTAATAGATGTTTCTGAAAGACCTGGAAAGGGAGAGTATATGCCTGTAGCAAGTTGCACAGGAAACAATGACATTTCTGTGGTAGAAGACCAAGAATGGGTAGACATAATGCAGAGGCACAAAGAGATTTATGGGACAGATGAGGATGGCTATAAAAGGGGTCAGCTTACACATTCCACCACAAAAGGATTGGATATGAAATAAAAACACTATGCAAGAATATGCAGTGGCTTGTCTGCAGAACCATTGCAATCTTTCTTGGAGTCATCAAAATCTCAAATTCCTGTCTTTATTTCAAGTTTAAAATAACAGCATAGCTTGGATAAAGAAGAAAGTAATAGGGATTTACAATGTATTCATGAAGAACTATCATTTGTAACCCTAAAGGAGTTGTGTCTCAATGTGCTATACCATTCTCTTGCTCTAGACATGAAACACCAAGATGTGGTTAGAGAGTCAGCCAAACGGAATGTTGATAGAGGCTTGACTTTTGAAGAGCAAGGCACTGTGTTACTGAGAACAGTAATGCAGAGAGTTCATTGGTTAGTTTTCTCAATCCCTTAGCTAGTGAATTTCACCCAGAGGCTGGGGAAAGAGAGAATCTTAATTTGTTATGAAACTAATGAATTCAGTAATAACATCACTGAGTCCTGTTCAGTGGCTGAAGCTAACTGTGATCAACCATCAGTCACTCTACCAGCAGGGCTGCATAGTGAACTACAAACAGTCTTTGAGTTGGGAGATGAACCAGAAGTGTTGAAGGGAATACAAAATACCTATCAAACATTCTACAATGACTCTCCCAGTCACTGAATTTCTGATTGTGCTGCAGAAATTTCTGTTTTAGCTGAAAGTGACAACACAAGTCTTGAGGGAGTACTTGTGCAAGACCATATGCAAGACTGGATCCAAAGTGAATGTACATAATCTATTGAGGATTCTCTATTACCCTTAGTCCCAGTTAAATCCAGTAGCCAAGGGAGCCCCTAGTTATCCTGGAAATTGGTGGTGGGGGTAGTCTATGATGCACTCCTGGACACTGGGGCTACAATTCCTGTTCTCTATCAGCCTCCGGAAGGATGCAAATATCAGGGCAGTTTGAGAGTGACCAGTGCTTCAGGGCTAGAACAATGAGTCCTAAAGCTCAAGGCCAAAATGGTAAAACTCGGCCCTCTAACTCTAGAGCACATTTTTTGTTGATGCTATCATGTCCTTCCAACCTTGTTGGGAGGGATCTTTTATGTAAATTAGCTGCTACATCCAATGCCAACTGGATGGGCAGATCTACCTCCATTTACCAAGAGATCTCTGAAATATCATCCCATTTTGTTTTTAGACCCATGCAATGAGGAACCAACATACCATCAAAGTAACAGTATTTATCAGGTTCCTGATGACATACCAGACTATGTATGGGCTAAAAATTCAAATGATGTGGGCAGAATGTTGTTTGCTGCATCAGTGAGAATAGAAGTTTAGGAAGGATTACCACCACGAATTCCTCAGTTTAAGTTGAACAAGGATGCTATGGAAGGTGTGAAACCCATCATAGAGAGTTTATTACAACAAGGAATTTTAAGTTATGGCTTCTCACAGTATAACAGCCCTATCATGCCTATGAAGAAAGCCAAGTTAACTCCTGATGGGAAGACTCAATGACAATTGGTACAAGGTACAATACAGACTTGAAATACACTTTCGAAGTGGTAAATCATTCTGAGGAACTCTGGAAAAACAGAGGCTTCATAACTTCAAATGGCAAGCAAATAGCGTATGGCAATCTAATAAGTGAGCTATTACAAGGGCTCCAGTTCCAAGTTTCAGTAATTCATTGCAAAAGCCATAGCAAACTATGAGGGCCAGTAGAATCAGGGAATAGAAGAGCAGACATTACAGCCAACTTCAGAGCAAGGTATGGACCATTTTAAGTCCTGAACTTGTTTTTGTTGGATGAAGTTGATCTGAAAAATGCCTACTTCCCAAAGGAAGTGAAGGATTAGAAAAAAACATCATGGTACATACTTAGCTAATGGAGTTTGGCTGGGAGCAAATGGAAAACCTATGTTGCCTATATCCCTGTATTTTACTTTTTGCAATACTTTACATCAAAAGGGGAATTATGGGAGTCTGGAGTCTGGCAGACTGTATACTCAGGTATTGGAACGCAAAAGGGACACATGAAATTGCAATGAGGGCAAGTCAGAGGTATAGAATTTGTATGCAATAAGCTATTACCAAAGTATATAGCTTGGGAAGCAAACCATTGGCCTATATACCCTTCGAATGCATACAAATCGATTACATAACCATGGCAGGGCTACAGGTATGCATTAGTAATTGTTAATCGATTAACAAAGTAGCCAGAAGCTTTTCCAGCTAGACACAATACATCAGCTTTTGTAGTGAAGGTTTTGCTGAGGGAGCTAATTCCAAGGTACTCTATTCCACTACATATTGCATCTGACAGTGGTCCACAGTTCACACATTGTATTTTAGCCAGCCTGTAAAAATCCCTAGAGATAAAACAACATTTACATTATATACAGACCTCAATCATGCGGATAGATTTAATGCATGAATGGATATTTGAAGACCATAGTGTCTAAAATTTGTGCTGAATAACGCTTGAAATGTCTGTATGCATTACCTTCAGCATTATTCCATCTTGGGTGCCAGCCCAATAGCATTACTTATTTGTCACCATTTGAGATATTATATGGACATTGTTATAAAGAAAAGGTGATACTCTACTCCTAGGGAATATATGGATATTGGTGAGGGAAGCTGTGTCTATATATTCCCCTTCCTTTCTGGTGAATGGGGGAATACCAACCCCATTCACCCTTGTTAGATATTATAATTTCCCCTTCTAAATAACAGTGCCCGGGAAGGACCCCAATGGTCAAGTGGATGGGTAACCCTTTCAGGTCTTACCTGGGGGTGGATCAATTATTAATATTGGGCTCTGATTAGCTTTAGATCATGTTGTTAATCTGACTGCATTTGCTCCCTCCCCAAGGGTTGTGATATAATGACCATACCTATCAAACTACCAAAAAACTTTTTTACTGAATTAGAAAAAATCTATAACAAAGTTCATTTGGAAGAACAAAAGATCAAGACTATTAAGGGGAATAATGAAAAAACATGTGAAGGAAGGTGGCTTAGCATTACCAGATATTAAGCAATACTATAAAGCAGCAGTCATCAAAACAATATGGTACTGGCTAAGAGATAGAAGGGAGGATCAATGGAATAGACTTGGGGTAAATGACATCAGCAAAACAGTGTATGATAAACCCAAAGAGCCCAACTTTTGGGACGAAAATCCACTATTTGTCAAAAACTACTGGGAAAATTGGAAAATAATATGGGAGATATTAGGTTTAGATCAACATCTCACACCCTACACCAAGGCAAATTCAGAATGGGTGAATGACTTGAATATAAAGAAGGAAACTATAAGAAAATTAGAGAAATACAGAATGGTATACTTGTCAGATCTCTGGGAAAGGAAATATTTTAAAACCAAGCAAGAGTTATAGAAAATTACAAAATGTAAAATAAATAATTTTGATTATATTAAATTAATAAGATCTTGTACAAACAAAACAATGCAACCAAAATCAACAACAAACTGGGAAAAAATCTTTATAAAAAAATTCTGACAGAGGTCTAATTACTCAAATATACAAGGACCTAAATCAATTGTATAAAAATCAAGCCATTCCCCAATTGTTAAATGGGAAAGGGACATGAATAGGCAATTTTCAGATAAAGAAATAAAAAGTATCAATAAGCACATGAGAAAGTGTTCTAAATCTCTAATATTTAGAGAAATGCAAATGAAAACAACTTTGAGGTACCACCTCACACCTAGCACATTGGCTAAAATGATAACAGGGGAGAGTAATGAATGCTGGAGGGGATGTAGCAAAATTGGGACATTAATGCACTGCTGGTGGAGTTGTGAACTGATCTAACCATTATGGATGGCAATTTGGAATTATGCCCAAAGAGTGATACAAGAATGCCTCCCTTTGATCCAGCCATACCATTGCTGGATTTGTACCCCAAAGAGATCATAGATAAACAGACTTGTACAAACATATTTATAGCTGTGCTCTTTCTGGTGGCAAAAAACTGGAAAGTGAGTTTATGTCCTTCAATTGGGGAATGGCTGAACAAATTGTGGTATATGCTGGTGATGAAATACTGTTGTGCTCAAAGGAATCATAAACTGGAGGAATTCCATGTGAACTGGAAAGACCTCCAGAAATTGATGCAGAATGAAAGGAGCAGAGCCAGAAGAATGTTGTTCACAGAGACTGATACACTGTGGTAAAATCAAATGTAATTTATGCCTCTACTAGCAGCAATGCAGTGACCCAAGACAATCCTTAGGGATTCATGGAAAAGATGCTACCGACATTCAGAGGAAGAACTGCAGGAGGGGAAACACAGAAGAAAAACAACTGCTTGAACACATGGATTGATGAGGACATGATTGGGGATGTAGACCTGAAAGGACCCCACCAATGTAACTATCAATAATATGTAAATAAGTCTTGACTAACCACACATGTTAAAACCAGTGGAAATGCGAGTTAGGAATTGGGGGTGGGGGGAGTTTGAGAGGGTGAAGGGTAAAGTAAAAACATGAATTGTGTAACCATGAAAAATTTTTCTAAATATAAATAAAATCCAAGGACCTTTTTAATAAAAAAAAGAGAAATTTGAGGAAGAAAAATATGACTTGCTCATACAGAATAATGATGAGGCAGAGAAAATCCCTTACCACCATAGACCAGACCAGGAGAAAGAAGTTTAGGCAGGTAGAAGATGGTCCAGAAAAACACTCAAACAAATATGAAGTAGTACTCTATGGTTAGTGCCATGAACAGTGAAGATTAGAATAACCTATTTCTATTGAAAAAAGTGAGATTGATAAAAAATGTAATTTTAAAACATTTTGCAGCTATTAAAGTGTTTGAAAAAGGAAATTCAAGATAAGAACACAGGTCTAAGTGCATGGGCAAATGAGAATTACCAATAAAAAATGGCTGCTTAATTTTTTCCTCAAATTCTGTTTTCCACAAATAAATGCTTTTACAGTAGAATACAGAAAAATAAAACAGTAGACAGTAAATTATTTGTTCTAGGTGAGAGTCAGATGATAAAATCTTGAATCTCTCAATTAGCATGTTCCTTTCTGGATAGTCATGACAATAAAATTATTTCTAAGTTATGGTAGAACACGGTGTCTGACATTTAGTAGGTACTATGTAAAAGAAAGTTTTAATAAGAATGGTAATTATTTTAATTAACATATATAATGATTATTTTTTATTATTTTATTAAAAATAAAATGTCATAATGAAATATAAAATGATGTAAATATATTTTATAATATGTAATTATATAATAACAACACAATAGAACTATCTACCCTCCTCGTCCTTCTCCTACTATGACTTTATGACTAACACTACAATTATGATTAATCCTGCTAATACTCTACAACTACAACTACTATTACTACTACTATTACTACTACTACTACTACTACTACTACTACTACTACTACTACTACTACTACTACTACTACTACGATTACTACTATAACTACTACTACCCCTACTAACTGTAGACAAGCTCACTTGTCTTGGAGTCCTGGAAATATTTTAGAATCTCTTTTTTGTTGTTATTTTAGTTCTTTACTTATTGTTGCTTTTCATTGTTGGGATTTAAGAAAGTGATTAAGAAAATGTTAATAATGCAGATTAAATTTAGAAGTGTGTCAAGGGAAGAGATTTTGGAGAGATGTCTGGTTGGTTTCCAGTATATCATTTGCAGATATCTTCTGATTATTCCCCATAACATTTTAATACTTTAATATATTGTTTAATTGCACCTTTCTTTTCATTTTAAATTTTAACTTCTGAATGCTCTATATCTTCCACTACTTCTTCCATTCATTGAGAAGGCAAGAAATATGATTAAATAATAAATGTGAAACAAAACATGTCTGTGTTAGCCTTATCTCTGAAGAACAAAGATGAAAAAAGAAAAAAGTGAGGAAATTAAACTTCGTTTCCCAGTAGGAATTGATTATTAATCTCTCCATTAGTGCTCAGTATGTTTTCATTATGAATTCTTTGCAATTATCCTGGATAATGTTATTGATGAGAGAAGTCAAATCTTTCACAATTGATCAGCATAGATATAATGTTGTTACTGTGCACAATGATGTCCTGGTCCTTCTTGTTTCACTTTTCATCAGTTTATATAATCTTTGGAAAATTTTTCTTAAATTGGCTCCAGTATTATAACCCTTTACTCCAATAGTACTCCATCATAAATATATTCCACAAGTTACTCAAACATTTATCAACTGATGAATATTCCCTCAATTTGCAATTCTTTGTCACCAGAAAAAGAGCAGCTATAAATATATTTGTAAACATAGGAACTGTTCCATTTTCTTTGATATGTTTTGCACATAGTTCTAGTATTATTATTGCTGGGTCAGTGGTTACCTGTGATTTATATTCCTTTGGGCATAGTTCCAAATTTTTCTGAAGATTGATTTGAGATCTACTTCACGACTCCACAAATGTTAGAATATTTTCCCCTGATAATTTTAAGTTGGTATACACAAGTTGTTTCAATATGTATTTTTCTAATTTATACCAATAGAGCATTTTTCCATATGACTTCATTTAGCTTTGATTTCTTCTTCTGAAAATGGCCAGTTTGTATTTTCTGACCATATATCGATTGAAGAATGTCTTTGAATTTTATGTTTGTCTCAGATGTAGACTAACATGTATTTCGGAAAGGAAATATTTAGGGGGCATCTGGGTGGTTCAGTGGATTGAGAGCCATGTCTAGAGACAGGATGTCCTGTGTTCAAATATGCCCTCAGACACATCCTAGCTGTGTGACCCTGGGCAAGTCACTTGACTCCCATTGCCTATCCCTTACCACTCTTCTGCCTTGAAAACAATACACAGAATTGATTTTAAGATGTAAGGTAAGGATGTAAAAAGAAATGAAGTCTATACTTGAAGATCAAGCTGTTAATTTATTTCATAAATTTTTGTTGCCCTTTGGCATAATTTAATTTCCCTAATTATCTCTTTTGATTACAACTCTTTTGGTTTTTGTTTTATCAGAGGTCTTTATTAGCACCACTTAACATTTTCTACTCAAGAAAATAGTGTATATTCAGCTACAGCCCTTATTTTAATGCTAGATCTTTTCATCTCCAATGTTTTTCTTTCATACAATATATTGTTTGATTTTGATTTCTTATGCATTCTGCTCTGATTCCATTTATAGGTGAGTCCATCATATTTACACTCAAATTCATGATTACTACCAATGCCTATTTCTTTCCATTCTATTTTATTATTTATCCTTCTTATTCTTTTATGTCCTGTCCTCTTAAAATACTGTTTTTGTTCATTTGCCTTGTCTTTTGTTTTCTTTTATTACATTCCTGAATACATCTCTGAGGTTCAGTCATTGCTTGTCCACATTTATTTTCCTTTACAATGCGAAAGTTTTTTTCTAGCTATCTCTTTTGTATAAAATAATTTTTCCATTCATCTGCTCACTTTCTGCCAAAATGATTATCTTGTTATTCTTAAAATCATAGTTTCTCAAATCTGCCTCAACTTGTGTTATTGTTTCATTTTTTATAATTAGTCACAATGTTAACAACCTCTTTCCATTTCTCTTGCACTGGAATTATTTTTCTTCATTTTGTTTCACTGAACTTTTTGAATTGTTTACTCCTTTAATTATTTGTATTCCCTTTTTCTTCTTTACCTTGAATTTCAGAAGTATGAATTCAAAATGGTCCTTTAGTCCTAAATTTACCTTATCAAATATTACATAGGTCTTGGATAGACTTTTTTTAACTAAAAAGACGGCTGCTTGTAGAAAAAAATAAATGTTTGTGAATACAGATAATGAAAGAACTTGGAATGCGAGATATCAGAGATCTTCGAAAGAAATTCATGATTTGGTGGAGGGAAGATAAAAGTTTCAGGTTTCATCACAATCTGGAATTTATCTAGACATTACTCTTCTGCTACCTATGACTTGGCAGGAAAAAATAATAGTGCAGAGTGCTAGGCAAAGCTCAGTGAGAAGAATTTTACAAAAAGAGAATGACGGCTTTTGTAATCTTCAAACACATAACTCATTTTTTGTTGATTATCAAGTCTTAGCAAAGTGAATGAATCCTCCTTTCCCCAAGCAGTAACAAACTTTTGTCCTTGCCTTCAGCTCCACAAGTTCCTGAAGTGTGTTAATTCTGTCAATGGAATCAAAGATGAGATATGTGGGGAAGGAACCTCGATGACTGCTGAGACATATGATATCCTGAATTTTAAATCAATACCTGGTTATTATTGGACTCAGGTGAATGTTGGAGAAGTGATTCCTCATAAAAAAGAGTTAAGCATTAATGAAGAAGACATAGATTGGCCAGAAGATTTCTCTCAGGTAAGAGTCAAGTGTCTCTTCATTGGACCTAAGAACTTCCCTGAAGATATTGGGAATGACTAGGGCTGCAGTAACAACTTCTTTCTTTTGCAGTCTTTAAGGCAGAACCTTGATTTCTCTGATTTCCTTTACTCAATATTCTTTTCAAAATATTTCCAGTTAAGTTACATAATGATCTTAATTCATTACATGAAAAAAATCTTGAAATACCTCAGACCAAGAAAGCAATTTGGAATAACAAGAGGAGGGAGAATGGAAATCTTTTTACCCTCAAAAGAGACCTATGTCATCAAAGGGTAACTGATATAGGAAATCGTGTAACTATTGTTATGTAAAGGATGGCAGCATGAAATCCTTGCAAAATACAGGGTCAGCCTCACCCAGAATTCCAGGGGATGCTGCCTTCCTTTACATCACACTATAGATATATTTTATTGTAAATTTGCATTCCCAATAATATGTATATTAGAGTTCTTAATTAAAATATGCTTGCATAATGGGAAGAGTGTCTGGAGTCTGGGACAATGCTTTTCCCCACTTCAAATCTGGCTTCAAATGTTTAAAAGCTCTATGACTCTGGGGAAGTCACTTAATCCTTTTTCCTTCAGTTTTTTTAAGTTTGTAAAATCTGTTGGGGGAGGAAACAGTAGAGCACTCCAGGATCTTTGCCAAGAAAATCCCAAGGAGGTTTTTGGAAAGTTTGACACAAATGCAAAATGATTGATCAACAAATTAGAATCTTGTTGGTATTTCCTCGTCTGATATAGAATTTATATGAAAATTATGTTGTCTATGGAAAATCATCTATCCCATCTTCTATGAATCAGCACTGATTCATATGAATCATCAAATATCAACCTATGAAACAAGATCGACCATTCAGATCAAGTACACTTGTTTCCTATAATCAAGCAGATCAAATAAAACTGAAGTATTTAATCGGTTTATTTTATTATAAACTCCCTAAAATTATGCCTCCCTGAAAAATTCATGATTCCTTATTCAAATACAAAGAACAGACCTTGTTTAGTGAACAAAAATGTAAAGAAATGTTTCTCCTAAAGTGATCAATGCATTACTTCAACATTTCTTGTAGAAAATGAAGTGCACTTTAGAGATATACTGTCACATATCTGGATGAAAATATACCATTGACACATTAGTATTTTTTAAAATGGAGGAGCTATGTCGTTTCTATTGGAGTAGAAGATGGAAAATTGAGAAAAAATCTTCACTCAGAAATGTATCATTCCTTCGCTTCTAAACTTCAGATATGTTATTCTAAATGTCCACCACATCATGGCCTCAATGAACCTACCTTTCATATATAATTCTAATAATGGTACATTTTTTCTTTTCTTTTTATGGAAACTCAGATTCCAAGTTCTACATGCAGTGTGACCTGTGGCCCTGGCTTCAGAAAGCAATCTCTTGAAGGTCAGCCCATCTGCTGCTTTGACTGTACCTTATGTCCTGATGGGAAGATTTCCAATAAAACAGGTGGGTGCCTAAAGAGAAAGAGTTCACCCAAATTGTAGATTTTGAATATTTTATTTTTTATATAAATTTAGTTTGGGGACTTAACCTGATAAATTTTTTCTCACCATTATCATGTGGAAATATTTGTTTTATGGTAGACCTAAGAATATTTATCATAAATAACAAAATTCAGCTCGCCACATCTTAGCTCTTGAAAATTATATTCTCATATTTTCCTCCTAGTTAAATTTCATTAGTTCTTTACTTATAAATTTAAACTAACATGATTCTGAGGTTTCAGAATATAAGTTAATACATTATGGAAGATTTATATAAATGTATTGACATGATATCTGTTAAATATC
>NC_058135.1:283120500-283129383 GCF_016433145.1 Gracilinanus agilis | reverse complement strand
CCAAAACATTCAGGAACTTCCAGACCCAGCAAGATATTCCCAGACTTAACTGATGATGAGGCAGTTATAATTCAACCTTGTACTCTTATCTTCACTTTGAACTTTCTGAGGTTTCTGTGTGTTGTCTAAACTAATTGCAATGTCTGTGAAGCTGTAGAACTCTGTGCTTGTGGGTGAAAGGGAGTTTGAATTTTCATATATAATAAACTTGTGACTCAATGGCACTTCAAAGAAGCAGCTGTGAGTTAACAGTCAAGATTGTCTCCCATGTCTCCTTACCTTCTTATCAACTAAGCCATCCTTATCAGAGATGATAAATAGATCTCCACAGATCAGCTTAGCCAAGCCTCTGCCTCTACAACAGTGCCCAAATCAGGAACCTAATGGGAGTTATAAGTGTTTACCAACTCCTCTAGCCTTGGCTTGGGGTTGGATTTGATGGTAAAGGGTTAGTTCAGGCTAGTATAGATATGCTCCCTGGATAAAGGCTATTCTGACTTTGGTTTATAAATTTCTTACCTAATCAGCTATAGATAATTCACCAATTAGAAAAGGAACACCAATCTTCTTTGATTGAACTGCAGCAGGATTTATTTGCTATCTATAAGGGTTAGGAACAAGAGAATAGGATAAAAGGGTTTGGGAATACTAAGCTAAATCTAAATAAGTAAAGGTTATCTAAATCAAATGGATGATAGATTTGATAATAGACTTCTCCCTCTCTCAATCCCTGGCCCAGCCTGGCCATAGCACAAGCCAAAGGGTAAGGAAGGGTAGTGGTATTATTCTTGTTGGTTGTGGTATTGTCTCTCTCAGCTCTATTAGTAGCAGATAATTGATTTCCTATGGCAATCAAGTATGGTAGCTGGATTGCAGGTCTAGGGCCTACTCTCCCTCCAATATACCCTCCTCCCAAGATTTCTCAAAAATGAGACCAAGTGTGCTGTTGTCCCAGGGTATTTATAGGGGTGGTTCCAACTGCCTTTTGGCCCTGGCTCACGCCACCCTGGGAACATTCCAAAGTCTTTAACCAACATTCCTGTCACTCAAGATGTCCTCCATCTTGTCCCAGAAGTTCCTTATTCCAAAAGGCACTCCCTCAGGACTAGCACCCTTGCCAACCCAGAGATTCCAGGATCTGCTCTAGATTCAGCATATTAGGTGGGGGAGGGGACCTGGGATCTTATGTCTTCCTTTCCCCTCAAACCTGACTTTTCAAGAATTCAGGCTTTTTAAAAGTATTTTTATGTACCTTTTAAGTTGGGTTCAGCTGGAGGATTCCTCAGCTCTGTTCTATTGTCAGACCTGATTTTCTGTCCCCTGGAAGCACTCTGTCCTTGGTTAGTGTTGAAGGGTTTTCAGAGGTCTAGAGCCTTGCTGTGTTTAAGCTGCCATCTTCCCAGAATTCCCTCTATCTCCCTTCTTTCTCTTTAAATTAGATCACTTTTTGCTTTAGGTATATCTGAGGTCTAGGTTGTTAATCTTGCCTTTTTTACACCAGGTAATACATTCACGCTAGCCTCTGACATCTACTCTCTTTCTCTCTGCCTCAAATGTGTTATTGTAGACAACATATTATAGGATTTTGATTTTTAATTCACTTTGTTATCTGCTTCCTTCTTATGGATGAATTCATCCCATTCACATTAATCACTTTTATTTCTAAATATGAATCCCCTTCCATCTTATTTTCCCCTTTTGATCCTGTCCTTTTCTCCATTCACTCTTCCTTATCTAGACTGTTTGATTTGAACCACTACATCTATCACTTCATCCTTCCTTCCACTAATTCTCCCCCTTTGTCTCTGCACTATGGTGTGATCTTGCTATGCAATAACCTCCCTTCTCACTTCACTGTAACTCACCCTCTCTATCTATCTCCCCTTATGTTTTCTACAAAAATGCTGTTTCTTCCTGTTTCTTAGTTGGTTCTACTCCACCAGAATTCTTTTTAAGCACAATTTCAAGGTTATCTGGAGAGTATAGTCATAGAGGCTTGAGCTTTCCTTGCCTCTACTCCACCATCTTGGCTCCACTTCTCAATTTTAACTTTTCAAAAGAATATATTCTCTTATTTAAAATGGAAAAGAAAGTAGTCCAAATTCTCAAAAAAAATTTAGAAAACCAAATTTTGTCCATATGTACATATCTAAACTCAGGTGCTTAAATTTTGCCATACTCTACTATATATTAGAGTCAAGTCATTTTGTCATCTTCCAATCTTGCTTTTGAGAGCAAGAAATCAACCAGCATTTATTCATTTCCTATTACATGTAAAGCACTGTTCTAGACATTGTGAATAAAATGGTTGATCATGTGCCATAGGAGCTGTAGGTAATCACGGACTTAGAATGAAAATTTTCCTAAGAAGTTAATTCAGGAAGGGTCACGGCAATGAATTGATAGAACATTACAAAGAAAACTCTAATTCTTTAATGAAAAGAGTGATATTTTTAAAATAAGTACTTTTAATTGCTATTATTAAAGTGGGGTTTGTTATAATAAAGGTCATATAAAGGAAACTAGTGTAGAGATCATTATTCCTTATATACAGGTGTAAAGCATAAGTAGACTGGACTACATGATAAATTTAGCAATGAGTGATGAAGTGATAGCATACTCTGTGGTTACATTTGTCCAGCTTTGAGAAATCAGGGATATGTGTAGGATAAGTGGTCTCCCACAATGTGAGGGAAGACTGAGAAAAAGATCCCCCAGAATTGACACGTATATCTGGGTTGTGATCAAAAGCTCTAGAAGAAAAACTCATGGTGAGGGTATCATTAAATGTTGAAATTCTTGTCATTACTATTATATATATATATATATATATACATATATATATATAAATTTCAACAATGGTTAAGTGTGTACTTCCAAAACACTCTGGTAAATGTTATCAAGGCTAGATTCAACACCTTCTTGGATCTTTTGGGCCTCGTCATGGAATCTTTCACTTTCCTTTTCTGCCTTTTCATGTAAAACTGGAGTCTGTCTGATGTAATATCTGGAAATATTGAGTCATTGCAGAGATTTTGGTTGTTGAGAATGGAAGTTTTACTCCAGAAGTTCTCAAGTACTCAGTTGAGACAGATCAGGCAGCACTTTGGACATCTCAAACCCCAAGGAAGCTGCTAATACTTCAGGGATTGAAACAAGGAAGCAGGTTGCAAAACTTATTTTTATCACTTCAGTTTTTAAGTCAGGAAGGAGGATGCAGGTGAAAAGTTTCAGGGCAGGATGGTCCCCAGAAACTCATCCTTTCAGACTCTGGTCAACATATTTTTTTGACTAACATTCTAGAGGCATAAAGATGTGGCAGTTTTCACTTCCTATCCATAGAGAACAAGATTAATATCCAGAAGGCAAAAATGTCCCATAAATATAACTATTCAGCTATCTTTTTCCTTTATCATAAAAAGAGACTTGTGTTTTGTCTCCTATTAGGATTTCCTAAATATGCAGGACTGTTCAAAATAGAACTGTTTAAAAAATTATTAGAAAAGCAAAATTTTAAGAAACAGAAAATTTGTCTGTAGATTCATGAAAATAGTTGCCCAATCCTAATAGATTTCTCTACTCTTTAACACTTTATAGATTTTGGATTTTGGCCATGGGTTTTGGTGAACTGGGGCTATTTTTCCCTGGAATATTTTTGATCCTGATTTTTCAGTTTTCTTTTCCTGAATATCAGCTTGGAGAACATCCTTGTTACTTAAAAAGAGATTACAGCCATACGTATAGAAAGGAAGGAGACATAGTGATAGGGGCCTTCCTCTCACTGTTTCTGAAGACAGAAATGGAAATTGACAAGGAATCTTTCAAATGTTCTGCAAACGGGAAATATGCAAATACAAAGTAAGTTTTTATTTCTGTGTTATTTTTCTCATTGGTGAAATGTCATCATCCATATTCCTGACTACCTGGTCTTGGGGGTAGAATTGTGTTTTACCTGGCTCCACAGTTTTGGGTAAAGAAAAGAATTGGGTTCAAATATTATAAGGAAAATGGTATTCAGGAAGCTGGTAATATTACAGGGTTTTTCACTGTGTATTATTGAGCAAGCAGACAGAAAGTATATATACACAATATGTGGTGACAGAGTGAGGAATTTATCACCATGGATGGAAGAAACTCATCAAGGGCAATGATTAGGGAGACATAACAGGAAGGGAATACACTCAATGTTGGGATCAAATGGCAAAATTAGGTTCCCCAATAATACCCTTATTTGAGAAAAGGGTACTAGTCCCAAATATAAAAAGACAGATTTCTTATCAGACACATATTGATGAAGAAGTTTTGGGGATTACTTTTTAATCTTCTGTTTTATGAAATTTGCCCAGTTATATTCTCTGAATCTTATATAATAAACTGGGAAAAGAATCTATCAGTAAGTTATTAAGACACCAGAAAAGAGAACTAATTCAGAATTCCATAATCCATCTAAAGTTATATTTAATCAATATCTTCAAGTCTTATCTGCCTGAAAGAGATTTAGCAATGGAAAAGTACAAAATGGTTATCTTTCCCAATAAGTTTTTATGACCTTTAAGACAACTTGGTGAAAGTGATTTCTTATTGGAGTTTCATCATTAAAATATAATAGCAAAATATAAATAAAATACAAAACTATATTAAGGTTTAAGTAACCACAAGGACCATGTATTTAGATACCTGGAAAAATTCATCAATTGTATTGAGTTTTCACCACTTCTATGCCTAGGAAATATAAATTATAGGGTCATTCCACTCTATTGAACTATCTAACCACCCTGTGCATGGCAGGATGAATGGATTAAGAAAAATGACCTTGACTTCAAAAGCTGTATCAATCAAGAATATGGCAAAGTTAACTATATTTGAGAGTATTGTTTGTGTCAATAATTCCCCTTCTGAATTAGATCACTCTTCTGGAGCCTTTAGAAACTGAAAATATAAAAATCTCTTCACTTCTTTTTATTAACCTCAATCTTTTTACTCTGATTTCTCTATTTTTCTTTCCTTTTCTTTTTAATACTTCTGATATCTTTTTCATTCATTTTAGGAGAGAAGATAGTGATTCAATCTGATATTAGAATTGCCATTAGATGGTTATACCGATGTCCTCAGAGAAAATGGCATTGTGCGGTCTTCTGGGATATATGCAACCTGAGTTGTGCAAAGCACACACTATTTCTTATTCCTCCTGCATGTATTATCTAGTCACCATGTGTAGTTTTACTAAGAAATTGGCAAGCAAAGTCTCTAAAAATTATTTTCCTTACTCTCATTTAACTCTTCTGATTACATATGAGAAGATATTATGACTCGTCATATTCTTCTTTCAAAGTTGTATTCCTTTTTAATCCTTCTCTTGGTTGATTATTGTCTTCTTTTTTGCTGGAATTCCTTCATATGTTCTTTTTTTCAGAACATCAACTTTGAGGATGGAGAAAGTATTTCAGCCATCTCATTAGGTTTTGTTATGACAAAAGTATATCTTAAAACAAATTACTGTCAGGATTTTCTATATTAAAATCTTCAAAGTTAGTTACTGACCACGATTCTTTATGCTTTGGGAAAGACCTGAGTCTTTCAATCAATAGGTCCCTCCAATGCAGTAACGCAAGTCCCATCTTTTCTAAGGACTTGATGAAGTACAAGAGTGTAATCCAGCTTATTTTCCAAAGGCATAGAGCTAGAAGGCTTTAATAAAAGAGTAAATGTTAATTCAGACCAAATGACAGTTGTAAGAAGGAGTATGTCTAGGAGGATGGGGGTATAGTTGACAACCCCCTGGCTGATATATAAGGGTCACTTCTCTCTCAAAGCCACCTTCCTTACTAGGGAGACAATATAGGGTTTCTTGCAAAATGAGGTTCCCCTATATCACTGATTCCCAGAGTGGGTGCTACCGCCCCCTGGTGGGTGTTACAGCGATCCAAGGTAGTGGTGATGGCCACATTTTTTTTTTTGTATTACATTCTATTCTGAGTTCAATAAATATTATAAATATTATTTCCAGGGGGTGCTGAGTAAAATTTTTTCTGGAAAGGGTGTGGTAGGCCAAAAAAGTTTTGGAACCACTAACCTAGATGATTGTGCCTGGGTAAGGCAGTTAGAGGAATGTATTATCTTTAAGGGGAAACAAATGTGACCCCAATTAAATGTCCCTGTCAAGCTTTGTACACTGAAGCCTCCCCCACAAAACCCCAGCTGGAATCTGTTTTAAAAATGGAGGTCTGCTCTCCTTTCTCCCTTAACCCACACATTCTCTCTCTCACCAGTAGAGTCACACAGATATGCCTAAATGAAACTGATAGAATTTATTTAGGAACAAAATAATTAAGGGATGTAACATGAGGGTGTCAGGGAAAGGGGATGCAATTGATTCCCTAAATCCTTTTTCAGTCCTTGACTGGGCAGGGTATTAGCAGAGATACTTCTGCATTACCCCAAATCCCAGCTTCTTTGACCCAATTCCTAAATGACACTCCTACAACTAGTATTGTGGCTAACTAAAGGGGAATATAGATAGACAATGTCGAAGGCAAATTTGTGGACCCCAGGGGCCAGCTCCACTCAGAAGTCCAGACACCTCTGGCAAATCTAAAGAAACTGTTTTAAATATCTCCAATGTGATCAGGAACCAAATGAGATCAAGTGATATGATTTATCTTCAGTGAAGGTCTCAGGAAACTCTCCACATTTCACTTTGTAGGTCCCACAGCCCTTAAGCCAACCTCCCTCTTGGCTGTCAACACCAAAACTTGATTTACCTGTTGGTTCTTCATCTAGAAGTCTTTGTATCAGGCGAACTGTCATTACTTCTCCACCTTCTGTGTTCCATCTGTCAGTTCCAAAAATGTATGTCTTGCCTAGCTTCTTTATACAGTCTTGGAAAATTTGATGATTGTAAAGAAATGAAACAAAGAGTACCTAACCTGTGATATATGCAGTCTTTTTTTTACTTCAAAATGAACAACACCAGAACACTACACATGACATAGTTACAATAAGAAAAAAGTATTTGATAAATTTAGAGAAAATGAAATGATTTGAAGGAAAGAATTTCCTTATAGTACAAAGAATATGAGGGTCTCTCAGTATAAAATTCTAATTAGACCACTTTTTGTGAATGGTGTTATTTTCTTGTCCCAAGATTGTGGAAAATTTGAGAGAAGATTGAAGAGGATGTGGAAACCTAGGAGAAATGTGGTAAATGTTATTATGTGCCAAAGGTGGTTAATTTGAATGACTCACTTCATTTGACGGGGCTTGTTTAAAAAAGTTCATAAATAGGAGAGCTGGTTTAAAGTCACCAACATATAAATTAAAGGTCTTTGGAAGGAACTATGTCCTAATGGTTAAAGTGACATAAATATAGAATGAATTCCTTTTAGAGAACATGGAATCTTGAATATGAAAAGAAGGCAGACCTCATGTATCTTGGAAAGATTAGCTCACAAAGCTACTAGAATAATATTTTATAACACAAGTGTTTGTGTCAATATTATTCCTTGGCTCCAGGTACAAGGGAACATCAATGGATAATAATGACTTACAGTACCAAATTACAACACATCTGTTTCAGTTTTATAGCTTTTTAGGCTCTGATTATTTTCCTTTGAAAGTTTATTGTACAACACTCCTATTCAAGTTATTGACATTGAGTCTAAACTTATTTACTTGCAGTCTTTCATACATGAAATCACAGCTCTTTCATGGTATCTTAACACAGGCTGTCTGAAAGATGCTCTCATGTCAACTCTGCCTCTCAAAACACTTTTTCATCCTTTAAATCTGATCATGTGTACTACCTACTATAAGGATGTTGTTTTGAGTCTTCCAGTTATTATTAACAGAATTCCTTAAATTTCTTCATAAGCTTTTTATGCATCTACTTTGCACATTTATTTTATGTGTATATGTATATATACAAGTTATTTCCTATGAACCAAGCATAAGGAAAATATACATTAGTATTTAATTTTTATATTTAGATTTCTAGCTCCAAGAATGGTGTTTGGCACAGCAAATGTATTTTGCAAATAAATGTGTAAATAATACATGATGGGGAAAAATCAGAGGAAGGGACAAGTGGCTAGTCTTTTCCAATGTGGAATTTCTATGATAGCATGACTTTTCAAACAGCACCAATCATTTAGTTAAGTATAGTCACGCACTTACCCCAGATCATTCCTGGTAACTATTGCTTCTCCTCCTAATCAGGTACTATTAAAAAATTGAAAATATCACCAAAACTTGCAAACTGATTTCACTGTAAAATTTATAAGTGTATTGTTTTATACTGCAATGAGTCATGATTTTTCTTCTTTCCGCAATAGCTATTCTAAATATGCACTTGTTATTTGCAAAATTCCAATATCTCATTATTCTCCTATGTTTAACTGGTGGTCATTGCCTTAAAATATAGTGAAAATAGAAGTAATTAAGTTTATTTGCTAATCCTCCCACTCGACTGCCAACACACTATTCTTGCAGTTGTCTATCCTTTATTTATAGATTCCAGTGTCTGATGAAGATGTGTATACACTTACTTACACACTCATAATTTCAACCAGTATGTTAACTTTTCCACTTACATCTTTTTTCCTTCTCTCAATGAGTGTCCTTCAAGTATCAGTCATGGTTTATAAGTAGTCTTTTATATATTCATTATCCATATTTTATCCATTATGACACCCTGCCATTCCTGTGCATGCCAAGTTGTGCCTAGTTATTACTTTCTTCTTGTCACATTAGGGTCATGCTCAAACATTACCAACATTTTCTCACTGTCCAATTTGCTGTGGATCAGATCAACAAGGACCCCCATTTGCTGCCCAACGTGACTCTGGGATATCAGTTGCTCAATAACTTCCATCATAATCAATTGGC
>NC_058135.1:283086194-283117764 GCF_016433145.1 Gracilinanus agilis | reverse complement strand
TTTGGGTCTTTTAACTGGAGTTTTTAGCTTTAGGAGTTTGGCTTTTGGCTTTGGACATTCTTGGAGTCAGGGAATTTCTTTTGGGCTACACAGATGTTTTAAAAGTAAATAACATGGGGGCAGCTGGGTACCTCAGTGGATTGAGAGTCAGTCCTAGAGACAGGAGGTCCTAGGTTCAAATCCGCCCTCAGACACTTCCCGGCTGTGTGTCCCTGGGCAAGTCACTTGACCCCCATTGCCCACCCTTACCACTCTTCCACCAAAGGAGCCAATACACAGAAGTTAAGGGTTTAAAACAAAACAAAACAACAACAAAAAAAGTAAATAACATAAGAAGAAGGGGTAGAACTAGGAGTGGATTTCAAGTTAGGGAATACACAGCTGATAATTATAACTCTGAATGTGAATGGGATGTACTCACCCACAAAATAAAAGCAAATAGCAGAGTGGATTAGAAAAACAAAATCCTACCATATGTTGTCTACAAGAAACACACATGAGACAGGCAGACATACATAGAGTAAAAATAAAAGACTGAAGCAAAATCTATTGGGATTTAGCTGAGAAAAAGAAGGCTGCATTGGCAATCATGATTTCTGACAAAGCAAAAGTAAAAAAATGATTCGATTAAAAGAGATAGTGAAGGTAATTACAACCTGATAAAAGACACTATAGAAAATGAGGAAATAACAATACTCAACATACATGCACCAAATGGTATAGTATCTAAATTTCTAAAGGAGAAACTGGAAGAGCTCAGAGAGGAAATAGATAGTAAATCTATACTAGTGGGAGATCTAAATATTCCTCTAACAGATCTAGATAAATCAAACCAAAAAATAAATAAGAAAGAGATAAGAGAGGTGAATGAAATCCTAGAAAAATTGAAGTTAATTGATATGTGGAGAAAAATAAATAGGGACAAAAGGAATGCACCTTCTTTTCAGGTACATTCACAAAGATTGACCATGTCCTAGGGCATAGCAACATGGCAAACAAGTGGAAAAGACCAGAAATAATAAATGGAACCTTTTCAGATCATAACTCAATAAAAATAATAATCAGTAAGGGCACATGGACAGGCAAATAAAAAACTAATTGGAAGTTAAATAATATGATTCTCCAAAATCAGTTAGTTAAAGAACAAATCATAGAAACAATTAATAATTTCAGTTGAAGAGAATGACAATGTTGAGACATCCTACCAAAATTTGTTGGATGCAGTTAAAGCAGTACTCACAGAGAAATTTATATTCTTGTGTACATATATTAACAAATTAGAGAGGGCAAAGGTCAATGAACTGGGTATGGAAAGCAAAAACTAGAAAGGGAACAAATTCAAAATCCCCACTTAAAGACTAAATTAGAGATTACAAAATTAAAGGAGAAATCATTAAAATTGAAAGCTGGTCCTTTGAAAAATAAATAAAATTTACAAAGTACTGGTCAATTCATTTAAAAAAAGGAAGGAATGCAACCAAATTATCAGTATCAAAGATGAAAAGGGAGACATCACCTCTAATGAAGAGGAAATCAAGGCAATCATTAAAACCTATTTGCCCAATTATATGGCAAAAAACATAGCAATCTAGGTGAGATGGATGAATATTTACAAAAATATAAATTGCCTAGATTAACAGCAGAAAAATAGAATACTTAAAATATCCCTTATCAGAAAAAGAAATTGAACAAGGCATCAAAGAACTCCCTAAGAAAAAATACCCAGTAGCACATAGATTCACAAGTGAATTATATCAAACTTTAAAAGAACAATTAATGCCAATACTACATAAACTATTTGACATAATAAGCAAAGAAGTAGTTCTACCAGACTCCTTTAATGACACAAATATGGTACTGATCCCAAAACCAGGTAGATCAAAAACAGAGAAAGAAAACTACAGATGAATCTCCCAAGTGAACATAGATGCAAATATCTTAAACAGAATACTAACAAAAACAATCCAGCAAGTGATCATGAGGGTTATCCATCCTGAGGAGGTGAGATTTATACCAGGAATGCAAGGATAGTTCAACATTAGAAAAACCATTCACATAATTGACCATATCAATTAGGAAACCAACAAAAACAACATGATTATCTCAATAGATGCCGAAAAAGCCTTGACAAAATACAACACCCATTCCTACTGAAAACACTAGAAAATATAAGAGAAGGACCTTTCCTAAAAATAATAAATGGCATATATCTGAAACCATCAAAAAACATAATCTGCAATGGGGATAAATTAGAAGCCTTCCCAATAATATCAGGAGTGAAACAAGGATGCTCATTGTCACCTCTATTATTTAACATTGTACTGGAAACAGTATCAGTAGCAATTAGAGTAAAAAAAGAAATTGAAGGTTTTAAAACAGGAAATGAGGAGATTGAGGTATCACTCTTTGCAGAGGATATGATAGTCTAATAAATAACTTCTAGAGAATAAATTAAAACTAGTGCAAATAATCATCAAGTTTAGTAGAATACAAAATAAAAGCACATAAAACATCAGCATTTATATACATTTCCAACTCATCACAGCAGGAGGAGTTAGAAAAGGAAATTTCATTTAAAATCACCCTCAACAACAGAAAATATTTGGGAATCTATCTGCCAAGACAACCACAGGAATTATATGAACACAACAAAGAAACCCTTTCCACACAACTAAAACTAGATCTAAACAATATAAAAACATTGAGTGCTCATAGGTAGGATGAAATAACATAATAAAAATGACCATACTACCATAATTAATTTACTTATTTAGTGCTATTCCTATCATTCTACCAAAAAACTTTTTTACTGAATTGGAAAAAAAAAAACTATAACAAAGTTCACTTGGTAGAACAAAAGATCAAGAATATCAAGGGAAATAATGAAGAAAAAATATGAAGGAAGGTGGCCTAGCAGTATCTTAAACTGTACTAAAAAGCAGTAATCTTCAAAACAATATGGTACTGGTGAAGAGACAGAAGGGAGGATCAGTGGAATAGACTAGGGGGAAAAGACCTCAGCAACACAGTCTATGATAAACACAAAGAACCAAGCTTTTGGATCAAAAATCCACTATTTGACAAAAGATGCTGGGAAAATTGGAAAACAATATGGGAGAGATTGGGTCTAGATCACATCTCACACCATATAGCAAGATAAAGTCAGAATAGGAAAATGACTTGAATATAAAGAAGGAAACTATAAGTAAATTAGACTTACACAATAGTATACTTGTCAGATCTCTGGGAAAGGAAAGATTTTAAAACCAAGCAAAAGTTAGAAAAAATTTCAAAATGTAAAATAACTAATTTTGACTACATTAAACTAAAAAGGTTTTGTACACACAAAACCAATGCTACCAAAATCAGAAGGGAAGCAACAAATTGGGAAAAAATCTTTATAACAAAAATCTCTGACAAAGGTTTAATTACTCAAATATACAAGGAGCTAAATCCATTTTACAAAAAATCAAGCCAGCCCCAAATCAATAAATGAGCAAAGGACATGAATGTGCAATTTTCAGATAAAGATTATATCTAATACTGTCAAATGATAATTAACCCTTCACAGATTTGAACTCCTCTCTAATTACTCTCCTTATTAACTCCACAGACATGTAAGGTAAGGGAGGGAAGGTAGGAAATAAAATAGGGAAGGAAGATACAAAGGGTTTATCTAAAATAACAATTTCTTAAATAAATATTTCAAAGCCAGGCTAAATTTCAATTCTACAGATAGGTAAGGAAGCCCCTTAGCTGGTCTGAACCCTCTCTCCATGAGAAACCCAAACCAACTGACTTTCTCCCTCAAGATTCCAAACCCCTAACTGATTTCAGAACTCAGCCAAAGCTAGAAAAACTATCATGACCCCATCTCTCTATACTACAGTAGCCTGGGGTCACTTCAACCTTTCTATGCTACAAGTTTGGGGGCTTCTAGATTCCATGTGGACATACCTCTGCATTAGTTTGGACAGGATCCTTTAAAACGTCCAGTGTTGTGGCAGTCCAAGCAGATCTTGTCTCTATACATCAATCTAACATCAGATTCTTGTGGTCTAAAGTTTTTATATCTTGGCATGCTTTTATAGCCTCTTGGTGAAAAATGGCCTCCTCAAAGAGATCTGTATCAATACGTTTTGTAGGTACAATTTGCTTTGCTCTTTTAGCAGCTAGCCCAGTGTGATTAAAGGTTTGTTCTGAATATAACATTTGCCTATTATGATTTCTAAGTTCCCCCATGCCAGTTCATTCATCATAGGTACTGGGCACATGGTTTTGCTTTTGTTTTTTTAATTGTCTCTAGCTTGTCCTTTACATAATTCTTTGAGTAGCCAATTCCATGTTAAGAAATCTTTGACAATGAGCAGATTCAACTATAGAATACCAGTGAGCTGGCCTTAAAAGATGCTTTCTCATCTCATCTAGCAGCTCCATAGTGGCAGGAGCCTCACTACCTTTTTGAATTACAATGTTTCTTTGCTCTTTAAGATTCTGGAATGCTACATCTTTGTGCTTTTCTAAGTTTACTTCTGCATTCTCAGGATTCTTTCTTATTTCTATTGGAGAACCTGATTTTCGTGCTTTCTTCTCTAGAGTTAGGATGATTGTAATCCTGCACTTAATTTTGTGGGGGCTTCAGGAGGAGGGTGGGGGTAGGAGGATCTATTGAATCCTTGTAACATGGAGGGTCATAGTAAAAGGCAGGTTCCTCAGTAGTAATTGAGGGAATTACAAAGTCTGGGTTAGGTGAGGTAGGAGGAGGGTTAGATTCCATCCCAGTTTTTGAAGCAGCCATGTTTGAAAGGGTGAAGAAGTAAGAGGGGAACGAATTGTTAGAAGAGAGTGAGTTGAAGTAGAGGGTGGTATGGGTGGTAAGGAATAAGGGTTGGGAAACTCTGAAGATGGTTTAGGTTGATCCATGGAATCTCAGAGAGGCTCTGCTGTGAATGCCATCCATACTATATTCCACGTGTTTCATACTTCTTGGAAAAGTATTTGATCCTTTACCTGACTTTGTTTCATTTCCTGACCAATTTGATCCCATCCTTCTATAGTAACTAACCCTTTCGATGGTAAATCAGGATAAAATTTAAGGATAAT
Source organism: Gracilinanus agilis (assembly GCF_016433145.1). Taxonomy (NCBI): domain Eukaryota; kingdom Metazoa; phylum Chordata; class Mammalia; order Didelphimorphia; family Didelphidae; genus Gracilinanus; species Gracilinanus agilis. The sequence continues at coordinate 283,112,661 of NC_058135.1, read as the reverse complement.
CTTAATTCATGCTTGGAGCTTAGTCTCTGCCATCTTCATTCCTCACTTTTATATTAAAGACTTTAATAATCTAATGTGACAGGTATGAGAAGACAGTTTTTGTCCCATAATCCAGTCTGGGAGAGTTGCAGGTCTGTCTCCCTGTTTCCAACCTTGAAGCAAATATGTCTTTCCAGGTGCTTTAAAATCAACTTTTGCGCACCATATGTTGTGATCTATATCAGCCACAATTTAATATATATGTGGGTGACACCTGAGAAGGAGAGATGGAAAGTGATAGTGTTATAGCCAAAAAGCATATAGAAATGTTATAGTCACGGGAAGCAGCAGGATGCTGGGTTTTTTTGGAAGGACACCTGGGAGAGCGGGGTGGAGCCTGGAGCAGGCTCAAACTTTATTTGGATCCACAAAGAGAATCTTTTGTTTTTCATTCTGTTTGTCTGTCTTTTGTGTTGTCCTTTGTGTTTTGTTGATTGGTCTAAAATGGGCCAGAGTCACTCAACCCCCCTGTACTTGGTCCTAAGTCATTATTCAGATTTCAAAACCTGTGCACATGCATTAGGTTTATCAGTAAAAAAGGGGAAGTTGCAGACCTTTTGTAATTTGGAATGGCCTGCCTTTGGGGTTGGATGGCCTCCTGGTTGGACATGGCAACAGTCTATTATTTCTGCAGTTCAGGGTAGGGTTTTGCTCCGGGGTTGGGAGGGATACCCCAACCAAATGCCCTACATTTTAACCTGGAAGGATTTAGTCCTGAATCCTCCACCCCGGTTTCTTTCGGTTGTGGAGGGGTCTAATCCCAGCATGGGAACGGTTACACCCTCCCAGGTTCTGGTTACCCAGCCCCAAAAGCCCAGCTCCAGTTCAGAGGTCCCCTAATTCATCAGTACTGGCTGGGTCTGTGTCTTTGGTATTATTTCAGCCCTTAATCAAAAGCCAGGGCAAGTCAACCTGGTGCTTGCTGGTTTCCCAGGCTTCAAGGCTAATTCAGAGGGAAACTCCCTTTCTTGCAAACATTCTGCAATTCCCTTTCCCCTATCTACATTGCTAATCTTCCCTTACTAGAGAAACTGTGCCCCTCAGGCACCAGACTTAACATCTGAATAGGAGGGGATTTGAAAGTTCAAAGTTCTTTCCTTAAGAAACACAGCCAGCCTAAGAACAGCTCACTTTCAACCCCCACTAGAAACAGATAGCAGTTTGTTTAGGTGCAACAAGAAGCATTTGTTAGACATCACAGCCAAAAAGAGAGACAGGTAAAATCAATCCGAGTGTAAAGCACAGGGAAAGTTAGTGGGCAAGGAAGTCAGCTCAGCCAGTCAGATGGTTGATCGCTGTACTTGAGTACCCTCAGTGAAAGGGACAGTGTGCTGCAACTGTTTTACTGAGTTTTCTCACTGCAAATATTTCTTTTTAACCATGGATCCTAAAGAACTGATTTTTCCTCTTTCTTCCTTTGGATGGGCCCCCAAAGGAGTGAAAAAGAGAAAAATTCAGAGTAGAAAAGGGAGATTTTACTCCACAATTGGAAGCATTTTCACTTAAGATTTGATTTTAAGGATTGAGGATTGCTAATGATTTTGATATGGTACAATGTAATTTTATTTATTGTGATAACTGTCAGTCAAATGTGAAATATTAACCAGATTTCATTGAACACATAAACTCATAGTTAGAAAGTTGTTAAGACTTGGTTTCGGTGATTTGAGAATTGTCTAAATGTGAATAATAGCCAGCCTGCCACAGAGAGGGAATGTTTATTCTATGAGGTCAGAAATTGTGCTGGCTACTTTGTAAATGTGAAAGTCATTCAGAAAAAGCTATAATGGTGAACTTATTCTAGAATTTAAATTTGGGATTTTTCAAAATGAGATGTTCTTTTAATGTATGTGCTGTCAGAACTAACAACAAGTAATCATATGACACACAAGAAGTTATTAAAGTGGTTAATCTGTGCATGAGATTTAATAATACAGGTATTGAAATTTGGAAAAGGTGGAATTTCTAAACAGTGTTATATTTGATTAGGGTTGTATGAACTGTTTTTAAAAATGTGTACAATGTATAAGAGGGAACTTGTGATTTAGAGAATAACTTGCATTTGGACTCGAATTGCTAGAAAGTAATGATGAATGAATATAGAATATGTATGCATCTGTACTATAAAGAGAAGTAAGTTTTCCACCTGAAGAGGTTAAGGTTGTATGATATGCAAACTGTATGAAATTAACAAGAGAAAAATTTGACCAACCCAAGGAGCTAATAGGATTTAATGCAATTAAATATAGTACCTTTCCTCCCTTTGCAATAATGGTGATAAAGGAGAAGAAGCCAGAGGAAATAAGAGTAATTCATAAAGAAATAATAGATGTAAATCAGAATAATATTGACGGAATTTAATCAGTTATGTAAGCAATGCTTTGAGGTAAAGAACGCTAAACTGGAGGTTCTATTCTGTTTTAAACAGAGGTCTGAAAGGAATAAGAGTAAATGGCTTTGAAATTCAGTTGTTTACATACTGAAAGGTTACTAAAGGACTTAAAGTTGTTTGGTAGTTGTGGAATTCAAACTGAACTTTGTTGAAAATAATTTATTATGAAGATTTTGGTACATGCTAAATTTTAAATTTTAAGGTGATCTCACTTGGTGAAGAGAGAAATACTTTTAATTGTTCCACTTTGATACTTAGGAACTGATATAGCAACACAGTACATAAGTAAGATTTTAAAGAATTTAAAGATAAGTATATTTTAATTCTATACTTCAAAGGGTTTAAGGAGATATTCAAGCAAGTAAAAATTGATAGAGAAGTCGTGGATATCTTGTAAAACAGGTTTTTTTAGCAGTATAATTGTTATAGAGATGCAAATGGTGAGCCCCTGGTTTGGGGTTGGGGGTGGGGGGAGGCCCTTCTCAGGAATGAGAGGACTCCAGGCTTAGAAGTGTGAAAGATTTATTGCTAAGATGGGACCTGTGGCCAGTGGGATAGCATGGGTGGAGAGGCCCTGGGAAGTTGTCCTTCACAGCACCGCATGGCAGCAGGAGTGAAGCAACTATCAGGAGTTGCCCCCATGCCCCCTTTTCAAAAGTGTGGACATGACTCCTTGCACTTGTGTGTTTGGTGAGTGGGGGGTCTGTCTGGGATCCTTGGGGTTTAGGTTATCACACTGTGGCCAGAGGTGTATCTCTTTTGTTACAGGGGAAAGGGAGATTCCCTATCCACAGCCTGCCTGAGTTAAGGGGTTCAGAGTCCCTGCCATCTCTGCATAATGCCCATGTTACTCTCAAGAAGACTGTTTTCCTCCTTATTTATCTTTCCATCATAAGAGGTTATACAAAATATAATAGGTTTAAGTGTTTACATTGATCAAAAATGTTTTTGGGGGGTTTAAAATGATCATAAATGGTTTTCATCTCAGTGTATGATAAGCAGCCTGCTTGTCAAAAGGCTTGCTTTAAGGTTGTAGTGCTTGAAAGGCTTTAATTGGAAATAGACCCTGTAATACTACATGCATTATGATATTCCTTTAAATGTGACTTTTATGTAAATTCTTGCTAAAACATGTGCTGTAAGTGTTGTTTGAATGTAAGCAAAAGCTCATTGTAAACCTGACCGTACCATGGGTTTTGTTCAATACTCAGTGGTTACCTTAGTTACCAATTTGTACTATGCACTGCAAGTTATAATTAATAAGCACTATGCTAAAGACACAGTGCCTCAGTTCTTAGGAGTTATTTATTATCATTTGGAGGGATACCAAATGGTATGTTTATTTTTTGTGATGATAACAGCAAGTTAGAAAAAGTGAAGAGTTATGTTGTGTTTGAATATGGAAAAAAAAAGAAAGAAAGACTTGATCTAACACCTTGAGTGTTTTGATTTGAGATGGGTAAATGGAAGTTGTGTTCTACTTTTTGAGCAGAGGGTTTTTGAGGGAAAAAGGAGAGATGGAAGAGAACAGATAGGGAGGTGAAAAAGAATAGATAGATGTTCTACTCTTATAATTGGATCCTTGACCTAGGGATAATTTGTAAAATTAGTGTATATGGTATTGGGAAAATCACAAATAGTTCTGGAATTCTCTTGAAAGTTACACTGTAGAGATTGCTGTGTGGCTCCTCTTAGTTTTTTTAGATGGCCCAGGTACAGGAGAAGATAACAGCCCTGATTTATATTTACTATGGAACTACTCAATCCAGCACTCCTGTTCCTCAATTCAGGTTCTGTGACTAAAATATGCAAAAATAACTGAGTGAATAACCTGGTAGGGATGTGTAAGGCTTGTTTGAGGGTATGGAAATTGTTTTCAGACTGCTGCTTAGCAGAATTTCTCTGAGCTGTAATGGGAAAGACTTGTCTTTTAACGAAGGAGAAGGCTTCAGAGATCCAGTGGTGATATAGTACTAAAGGCAGAGAATGTTCTGTGATGGTTAGGAGAGGCAATTCTAGGGCTCAACCTGGACTGGACCTCTTCCGGCCATCTAGGCTACTAATCCTTGAGTGACACAAGGATGGCATGAGCCAGTGACAGCTTTGGCCTGTACATATGATATGAGCCAGTGACAGCTTTGGCCTGTACATGGAGCCCCTCACTATGCGTCCCTTGGGATGTGAGGAAATGTTTTTCCTATCTATCTTCCCTTTTTGGAGTTCCCATAATCAGCACTTAATGCAAGTTGTCATTTAATGTTTCCATCTCCCCGAACAACCTATTAGGTTAATAATTGAAAATTATCAAATTGTTAGGGAACATACTTTGAGAAGTGAGTGAAGTTTAGTGATAGATGACTTGTAGCTTGCAGCCTTAATTTACCACAACTGAAGTGGGATTTTGAGCTTGGAAATATGACCCAAAACATTCTGGATTTCCTCCAGAATCTGGGATAAAGAAATTTATCTGTAAAGTATTGTTATTCAAGTAGTTATAGATGCCATATTAATGTGGGCTTTACAAAGGATATTTTTTTAGCAGAAACATCCCATACCAACTCTGCAAACAACTTAGGGATCAAAAATTCCTAAATGGTTCAATTCCTGTCAGAGGCAGATTTCTGGGGATAAAATCTGTTGGCTAACATGCCCAAATGTTAATGTTTAATATCAGTTTCTACTGTGCTAATTTTCTCTCTGTGTATCTGGTGTTCTAGTTTTTGCCCCAGTCCTAGGTTCTAGGATGCTCCCCCTTGTGACCTGTCTGTCAGTCTGGGGAAACGGTCTCTGGTCTCCAAGCCTTCAGGACCCTGGCAGTCGATGCAGAGGCGCCTGAAGACCCTATGCCCACAGCTCCTCCTCCTGTTCCCCCTCTCAGAGATTCTACGCCCCTTCTCAGCTTGAAGAAGCTACAGAAGATTGAAACCATTGGCCCTCTTCCCTTAGACTTTTGGAGGAGGGGAGGGGAGACAGCATGGGACCTTGTGGGACGTTGTACCCCAGAGACAGCATATAACATTTTACCTCCTTAGTGAAAAAGTTTTTTCAGGGAAACTAGAGGCTGGAAAATCCCTTTTGTTTCCACTATGTACCCTTCCCCTTATTCTTAACCAGCAGCTTTTGTAAAGGAATGAATTAACACCGTTCAGCTTATGGCCCTGTGTCAGTATTACCAGATAACCCCCACCCTTAATACAATGTATGTTGACACTAATCTTTAAGGGACCACCTGAGGATGATTCCTTAGGATCAAAAGGAAAAGTAGGGAATGTTGGACTTATTATTTGGCCCTGAGGAAGATTCCTCAGTAAGCAAAACGAAAAAGGGAGGAATGTTGTAGCCAAAAATCTTATAGAAATGTTATAGCCAAAAAGCTTCTAGAAATATTATAGCCCAAAAGCTTAAACTCATAACAAACAGCTTGGCAGCATCATACCCTGTTAAGCAGGGGGGTTTTGGATAAAGTCATGCCTGGCTCAAGCAGGGCAGTTTTCTCTGACTCACAGTCCCAGGGCCACAACTCCTCCCCTAGACGGAACAGCCTTGGAGATTCCTAGACAGAACAGCCTTGAAGATTAAGAATCATATCCTGTAGCACCTGGAAACAACCCTACTCCCTCTGTCTTGCTATTAGCTAATCCTAAGACAAAGGCACCTATATACTAGAAACATATTTATTCCCTCCTTTGAATGCACCACTTGGGATTCTCTTGCTGAGTTCCCCCAGCATGCACTGGCAATAAAGCTTTCTCCTGCTTTGATTGCATTGTCTCCTGTGTTCCTCTGAAGACCACCCATTTTGAACCATAACAATAGAAAATCAGTGAAGAGAATAAAAAGAAAGGGAACATAACAAAGGAACAAAGACTCAAAGATAAAGAGTTCCACACCTGGGCTCCAGCATGCTTGCTCCTCTCCTGGTGGGAGAGAGACAGAGAGAGAGAAAGAGAGAGAGTCAGAGAGAGAGAGAGAGAGAGAGAGAGAGAGAGAGAGAGAGAGAGAGACAGAGAGACAGAGAGACAGAGAGACAGAGACAGAGAGACAGAGAGAGAGAGAGATAGAGAGACAGAGAGAGAGAGATAGAGATAGAGAGACAGAGAGACAGAGACAGAGACAGAGAGGGCTGCACTTGTACCCAAACTTTTATTGGAGAATCAAGGAATGTGGGATGGGAGGTAGCTAATGACCACGTGACATGGTATCGGATTTAACATTGGCAGAATTGACAACCACATGATCAAAGAGGAGGATTTAGTCAAAAGCGTGACCTGGTAAGGACTGTGGTCTGGCAAGCTGGGAGCTCGGACCTTGTGGCACCTAACAGCCCTGCCCAGGAATTCTCCTGACTTTCTGCTTTGGAGAGTTCAGAATTAACAGAGCACCAATTACATACAATGATCAAGAAATAATGTGACCAGGAGTCCGATACTTGAGCATATACATCACAATATTAATACATCTATGATTGGAGAAGGTACAAAGCTGACGGCTAGCATAGAATGTTTCAGATCCTAAAACAGAGAGTGGATAATTGAACAATCTACTATTCATGCTTTACTAGTTTTGAAACTGTAGCTGTTGCAGTTGCTATTTAACTAGTGAGAAAGGTAAGATTTCAGAGTATGAGGGTCCCATTCCTATGACACTCCCTTAGTACAGACAGTCAGCCCACATCACTATCATCATTAGAGTTTTTTAACCAATCAAAAGCTTCAGGATTTATTTGCCTGCAGGAAGTTTAACATTGGAAAAGAATAAAATATTTATTTTTGTTTAGCAGCTTTTAATGTTTTTAGGACAACTTAGTCTAAGGGTCCTTATATTGAAGTTTTACCATTATAATTATACCATCAAAATATAAATAAAATGCCAAACAACACAAAGTTTACAATGACCAAATTGGCAAAGATTTTTGATATTTGAAAAAATAAATTTTTTATATTGAGTTTTCACCACATTGGTGTCAATGAGTATCATAGAAACTCTAGGACAATTTCACTCAATTGAATTGAATAGTCTGACAGTTCTGTAATGTCATGAACTATGTATTAAAAACTAAATAAAAACCCTGGCCTCAAAAATTGTGTCATTTACTATTATAACAAAGTTAGCTACATCTGAGATATTCATTTGTGCAAATAATTCATCTTCTGAACCATGACATTCTTCTTTTTGAAACCTTAATAAAAGGTTTAGAAGGAAAATATCATTTCATTTCTCATTATTAACCCTAATCTTTTTACTCTGCTTTCAGTCCTTTCATTTCCTCTGCTTTCTCAAGCCTTTTATGGTTTAGAAATTTTAGAAGGGACTATAAATTGGATCAGATGTTGGAATTGTCCTCAGTAGATGCAGAAAAAGTCTTCAACAAAATACGACACTCATTCCCAATTTTTTTTTATTTTATTAGATTGTAATTTTATATTGTAAATTTTTTATTTTATTCCAATAATTAATTTGCACATAATTGTTCCACAGTTACATGATTCATTTTGTCTTCCACCTCCATTCTTTCCCCTATTCAGGAGTTGTCAAGCAATTTCTCTGGGTTATGCATGCATTATAATATAAAACAGATTTCCATATTATTCATTTGTGTAAGACAACAATCTTATAATACAAGAACCCCAAATCATATACTCAAATAAACAATTGATATATCATATGTTTTCATTTGCATTTTGACTCCAAAAGTTCATAACTCATAAAGATACTGCCCAGATATTAATCAGAAATCTTGCTTACAACAATACCAAAGAGGTGTGTCAGAGCATGCTTCAAAATGTTAAAATGTTCCAATGTTAAAAGATCTGGGTCTATTAATGACTATGTGAAAGCTTGTGAGAACTTTACCCTAGCATATATGTAGGTTATAGCCATCACAGCAGCACTGAAAGAAAAAACATATTCTGAAATGATTAAGGGCTGAAAAGCTGTAAATAATACTTGTTCCAATGCCCCTAACTCTTTGTGTCCCAGATGTGAGAAATGTTATCACTGGAAGAAAAATCCTAATTCCAAATTCCATTGAAATGGTTATAGATTACCTAATAAGAGATTTCAGGGAAGATGAAAAGGAGGCCAAACACCAGCCCCACCTATGACTAAATTTAATCCAAGAATTCATCATAGCTTAATAAGTTCCTTGCTAGAATTAAACACTGTTCTGAATAATAAACTTTCCTTTTTCTCCAGATTTCTTTAGCCACGTAAGATGTGATTTATTGATTTATTGATAGGATGTCTTATAGTTGTTAGAGTACGCATGAAATGCTTGGGAAATATGTCTTTGATCAGTCTGTGTGTCTGTATGTTATGTTTATGTGTCTATGATCTGTTTGTAATTTAAGTTTTATGGTTTTGTTTGTCTATGATCACAATGGAATTTTGGAGTAAATAAATCTCTCTCTTTCTCATTCATTCTGGAGGAATGGGAAAGACAGACAGAGGAGTTTGAGAAATTCAGAAAAATAGCATCTCTAATGGATTTTTGAGTGTTTTAAACTCTAAGATAATTTAATTGATTAAAAAAAATCATATTCTCTGCTCTCATTAAGGCGAGAATCAACAAGATAATTTGTCTACATTTCTTCTTCCATTTCTTACTGGCCATAAGAAAGGGAACACAAATCACAAGACAAAAACAGGGGGCAGTTTTGATCCCACCACCAAATTCTACCAACAAGTTAGATACTGAGGTATATATTTAATGAAAATTACCAATGATTCTAAGTGCAATCGAAGAACAAATTATTGAGACAGAAAAGCAATGATTCTGAATAGTGTACTGAAGTAAAGAAGTGCAATTTAAAACTTTATTAGCTAATCAGAACCATCAATTTTGAATAGGTACTGACAGCATAGAATACATTTATTGACTACTAGGTATAAAATGTAATTTTAATTAATTTTACATGTGCACAAAATTCATATTGGAAAACTTATCTATTAAGACTTGCAGTGTGTGAAATACAGATTTAAATAATCAAATTTGCCAAAAATGCTTATCAAACTGAATTTGAGGATTGCAAATTATAAGTGCAGAGTATATAAGGATACTAGTTCATGACTTAAAACTAAGTAGTTATCCGTGTTTCAAATAGTATTAGAAAATATGCAAGAAATATTTTATGTGGCAACTTAAATCTAAGCTTTAAGGTACTAGATTCTAGTCAAATTATGTCTCCTATGTTCACTATTTCACTAGTCCTTAAAGGTTAATTGAATAGATTGTATTCTCATAATATTTGTGATTTATAGTAATGCATTCAAATCCAGAATATAAAATAATAATAAAATGCATAACCCTCATAATAATTTGATTTCATAGTTAATATGTACTTGAGTGCTTTACTTTGTAGTGATGTTGATGCAATTATAACTAATTAACAAGCTTTTAAATATTATTACAGTGTAATTAAAGAATGCATTTAACTAGGAAAATTGATCATCTCAGTAATCCTAAGGGACATGAAATAAGACTATTATTTGCAAATGTAGGAATATTCCAAGGTACCTGGCTGCAAATTTTGAAGTTTTAAATCAATATCTGTGAAGATTAATTTTATATCAAGATCAAAACATGTAAATCTTACAAGTACAATAATTTAAATAGTCAGAGGACCAGAAAAACAAACTACCACAGAGAAAAGGAATTTTCCTTACTTCTAAAAACTTGGAACTTCTAACAAACTAATTAACCCCTTCCTTACAGGAAATTTAGAAACTAAAGGGGTAATTAGCAGTCTCATTGAATTTTGATATGATTTAGACAATAATGTTGCGAGCAAAACTGATACAAATATTGGGTTTTAACAATATTGTTACTGAATGTTATCAAAACATGTACCTTACTTTGTGAAAGCTGAAAACCTATGTTTAAATGTAAACTATATGTAAAAGCTATTTGTTATAAATTGATCATGACTATTTGCAATAATATATGATTTCTATTGTGAACTAAAGTTTAAAGTAAATTGACTATCACAATAAGTTAAGTGAATAACTAGCCCCAGCCTTAATCATTGCTAATCAAGATAACAGTAATGAAAACTTAATTCCAGTAAAGTTGTTGACTCTTTTTCTATATTACTGGAAAGAATTACCAGATAATTTATATATTGAGAAATTGTTGAAAAGTAAATTTGTCTATCATATTTTGTAACATTAGAATTTTTCATTGTGTATGTAAATCTTGGAAACGTTTCAAATGCTATTGGTAATAATTACTGTTTAATGTAAAAGTCACTGGATTTAGAATAGATATTACTCATTTATGGATCATTGATTTGGATTCACCATTCAAAAAGAAAGATATCACTGACAAATAATCCCTGGTCCTTCATTGTAGATGCAGTCAGGTACTATGTTATCATAATTGTGGTTCCATGGTATCTGAATGACTTCTTCTTAACAAATTATAATATTTTTTCCTTGGTCTGGTAGTTCTTGAATTTGGCTATAACATTCCTAGGCATTATTACGATTAAAAATGATAAAGACTGATATAATAAGAGAAATTAATATTTTAATTGCCATGCTGATAGAGATAAGTCAACCGCGTGCCTTTAAGAAATCTATTCAACCCGCCATTTTCTTCCATACCTTTCCTACTTCTCTCTGTCCCCTGGGAGCCCACTCAGGTAGGGAAAGAAGAGCCCTGTGTATGATTTGTAACCCCTTCACAGCTGTGAGTCTTTCTTTGTGTTCATTTGTTCTTTGTTTGTAACCAGTATAAAAATAAACTCCAAAGCCCATAGAGGTTGGAGCAGCATTGGCTAACCACTAGTCTAGTTGTTCTCACTTTCTTTTTCCTGTCTCATCTATCCGACGCCATTAAATGCCACTCAGGACCCCTACCATAGAGCTAGCTCTCTATAGATAATTTCCTGTAGGAAGATGTTTAGGCTTTTCCTTTTGTCATGATCTTCTGGTAGTCCAATAATTCTTAAATTGTCTCTCCTGGATCTATTTTCCACATCTGTAATTTTATCAATGAAGTTTTTCATATTTTCCTCAATTTTTTCATTCTTTTGATTTTATTTTATAGATTTTTGATGCCTTGTGAAGTCATATGTTTCTAGTTGTTGGATTCTAATTTTTAAAGACTGAATTTCATCCTGGCTTTTTGTTCATCCTTCTGCTTCTGATTTGATTTTCTTTGTAGGCCATCTTTCTCCTTCTTTGCCTCATTTTCAAGCTGGTTAATTATGGTTTTCAAGACACTATTTTCTTGTTTTAGTTCACGTATTTCCTTTTTTCATTTGTATTCAGCCTCTCTTAATTGTTTTTGGAATTGTATTTTGCATTCATCCAAATCCAGTGTCCATTTCAATGGAGATTTTGTGTATTTTATTGGTGTTCCTTCATCCTCTGTTTCATTTGCTCTTTGTTTATTACCTGAAGAGAAGTTGTCTATCGTAATTTCTTTTTTCTTTTTCAGTTGTTTACTCATATTTTTCCTTTCTTTCTCCCCTGTAATTTACTGTAATCTTGCTCCTTTGCTTATTTGCTAGATCTGTGGGTTTGGGCTATTTTGGCCTGAAGGGACTTTTCTTCTGTTCTAATGATTGATTAGGTTAAGCTTATAGTTCTAATGAGTTCTGAAGTAAGATCTTCCCCAACTGACAATAGAAGTTTACAGCTACTTTCAGTTTAGTCTATGGGTGGAGTTATTGGAGCTTCCTTGCCCTCTGAAGACTTCTCATCTGCCCTATTGATAAAATTAAACCAGAGCAGACTTCATCTGCTAGAGCTGGATATGCACTGAGGCCAAAACCTTGAGAAAGGAGTGGGAATGGCAAGATGGAGTGTTTCGGCTGTGATTAAGCTGCCTTCTCTGCCTTTCTCTTCCAGCTGCCTCTTTGCCATCTGACTTCAAAACCTGGAGACTGGCGCAGCTGTAACAGCAAGGCACTCCCTCAGGACTAGAACCCTTGCCCATCCAGATATTCCAGGATCTGCTAGAGACTCAGCACATTAGGTGGTGGAGGGACCTTGGGATCTCCCATCTCCTTTTCCCCTCAAACATGACTCTTCAAGAATTCAGGCTTTTTGAGACTTCTGGTTAAGATGGTGGCAGAGTAAGGAGCAGCTGTTCGATCTCTCCTAACCGAAGCATACAGGACTCCTCAAGGGGACATAAAAACGAACCCAGATGAATGAAGGAATCCCACAACAGGGCAAAGCCGTGAAGGTATGCAGAATCGGGGCATTTCCACTCTATAAAGGGGTGAAACAGCTCTCAATAAAACACGAGAGGAAGAAGTCCATCCACCCCCCACACACACACACCATGCACAGCACCAAAGCCAACACACAAGAGTGAAAACAGGATTGGGGCAACCAGTAAATCACTAGCAGTCCCAGGTCTTGTACCTGTGAGCTGCAAGATGTGGGACCTCAAGTGGCTGGGGGGCGAGCACAGATGTTCCCAAGAAACTGCCCAGGTGAAGACATCGCCCCGGGCATGGACAAAGATCTCTAATGCAGGGACTTTCCCGAGCATCTGCATGGGTAAAGGCATTGCCCCAGATGCGAATAAAGATCTCTAAAGCAGGGACTTTCCCCAAGCATCTTTGCGGGTGAAGGCAGTGCCCTAGAAGAGAATAAAGATCTCCAGCACAAGCTAGGACATCAAGTGAGTACCCAGTGCAGACAGGAGCGAGGCTGTGGAAGCAGCCCCCCAAGACTGCTGAAGGAGCTTCTGCCAGAGGGGCAGACAGGGGACTACAAGGAGGCCTGACCACAAGGACAAGGAGACAGGAGCCCTCCAGAGCTTAGAAAGCGCAGGCAGACCCTGAGTGTGAAGACAAAGCTGAAAAGGGGTGGGGCTAACAATGGCAAGCCATAGGGAGGCCAGAAGAAAAAGATTATCAAGAAAATCTCTGTTAACACTCGAACAACTTCTACACAGAGAAAATCCAGACACAGAGGAGGACAAACAAAAATCCAAACCTTCCCAAAACAATGAAAGCTGGTCACAAGCCATTGAAGAGTTCAAAAATGAGATGTTGAAGAAGATGGAAGAGATCTGGCAAGAAAATAACAGTTTAAAAGGCAGAATTTAGCAAATAGAAAGTGAGGCAAGTCAACTAAAGACCAGAAATGATCAGATTGAAAAGGAAAACCAAAAGATTATAGCCGAAAACCAAAAGATGATAGGCGAAAACCTGTCCTTAAAGGCTAGAATTGAACAATTAGAAGATAATGATCTCTCAAGACAACAAGAACAAATAAAACAAAGTCAAAAGGCTGAAAAAATAGAAGGTAACATTAAATATCTCAATGAGAAAGTAACAGACCAAGAAAACCGGTCTAGAAGAGAAAATTTGAGAATCATTGGTCTCCCTGAAAAGGAAGAAATTAATAGAAATTGAGACTCCATACTGAAAGAAATTATTCAGCAAAATTGCTCTGAAGTTCTACAAGAAGGCAATATAGACATTGAAAGAATCCATAGATCACCCTCTACACTTGATCCAGATAAGTCAAGGCCCAGGAATATAATAGCCAAATTCAAGAGCTTCCAAGTAAAAGAAAAAATCTTACAAGAAGCCAGAAAGAGACAATTCAAATATCAAGGAGCACCAATCAGGATCACACCGGATCTAGCAGCCTCCACGCTAAAAGACCGCAAAGCTTGGAACATGATATTCAGAAAGGCAAGAGAGCTGGGCCTTCAGCTACGGATCAACTACCCATTGAAACTGACTATATACTTCCAGAGGAAATTATGGACATTCAACAAAATTGAAGATTTCCAAGTTTTTGCACGAAAGAGACCAGGACTAAATGGAAAGTTTGATACCCAGCCACAAAAATCAAGAGAAACATGAAAAGGTAAATAAGAAACAGAGGTAAAAGGGCTTAAATAAGATCTAATTATCTGTATTACTATGTGGAGAAATGCTATGTATAATTCTCTGTAGTGAACTCTATTCACTATTATAATATTCACTATTATAGCAACCAGAAGAATAATTCATAGGGAGAGGACAGGATACTAAATGATCAAAGATGACATGGGGGGTGGGAAAGAGGGGGGAATAGTAGGGGACACCAAGAAAAATCTGAGTAAATAAGAAAAATAGTATATTCTATTACACACAAAGAGGGCATGGAAAGGGGAGGGGATAAATACTATTATTAGAAGGAGAGGAAGAGAGCATTAAGAGGTAATAATCAAACCTTACTCTCAGTGTAATCAACCCGGAGAGGGAAGAGTAGCTTTATTTTCCATTCGGATAAAAAACTCTATCTAACCATACTGAGAAAGTCAGAAGGGATAAACCAAAGGGAGCAGGGGAGTGGGGAGGTCAAAAAAGGGAGGGGAGAAGAAGGGTGAGGGAATTCATTAGGCCTTTAAAAAACAAAAAGAGGGGAACAACAAGGGAGGGGGCAGAAAGGGAAGTGAATCAAGGGAGGGGATAAGGGATACTGGCTCAAAGCAAACCACTGGTGTAAAAGAAAATAGTGTAATAAGAAGGAGTGGGTCTAGGGGAGGATACAAAAATGTCAGTGAATGCACAACTGATAATTGTAACTCTGAATATGAATGGGATGAACTCGCTCATAAAACGGAAGCAAATAGCAGAGTGGATCAGAAACCAAAATCCTACTATATTTTGTCTACAAGAAACACATATGAGGCAGGTAGACACACACAAGTTTAAGGTTAAGAGCTTGAGCAAAATCTTTTGGGCGTCAAATGAGAAAAAAAAGGCAGGAGTGGCTATTATGATCTCTGACAAAGCCAAAGTTAAAATAGATATGATTAAAAAAGACAGGGAAGGTCATTACATCCTGATTAAAGGCAGTATAAACAATGAGGAAATAACACTGCTCAATATATATGCACCAAGTGGTATAGCATCCAAATTTATAAAGGAGAAACTGGCAGAGCTCAAGAAGGAAATAGATAGTAAAACCATAATAGTGGGAGATCTAAATATTCCTCTTTCAGATCTAGATAAATCAAACCAAAAAATAAATAAGAAAGAGGTAAGAGAGGTGAATGAAGTCCTAAAAAAAATTAGATTTAATTGATATGTGGAGAAAAATAAATAGGTACAAAAGGGAATACACCTTCTTTTCAGCTGCACATGGTACATTCACAAAGATTGACCATGTAATAGGGCCTAGAATCATTGCAAACAAATGCAAAAGAGCAGATATAATAAATGTAACCTTCTCAGATCACAGATAAACAGACTTGTACGAAAATATTTATAGCTGCGCTTTTTGTAGTGGCAAAGAACTGGAAAAGGAGAGCATGCCCTTCAATTGGGGAATGGCTGAACAAACTGTGGTATATGCTGGTGATGGAATACTATTGTGCTAAAAGGAATAATAAACTGGAGGAGTACCAGGTGAACTGGAAAGACCTCCAGGAACTGATGCAGAGTGAAAGGAGCAGAGCCAGAAGAACACTGTACACAGAGACGGATATACTATGATAAAATCGAATGTAATAGACTTCTGTACCAGCAGCAATGCAATGACACAAGACAGCTATGAGGGATTTATGGTAAAGACGCTACCCACATTCAGAGGAAGAACTGCAGGAGAAGAAACATAGAAGATAAACAATTGCTTGAATGCATGGGCTGAGGCAGACATAATTGGGGATGTAGATTCAAGAGGACCACACCAATGTAACTAACAACAATATGGAAATCGGCCCTGAACAAGGGCACAAGTTACAACCAGTGGAAATGTGCATCGGCCATGGGTGGGGGGAGAGAGTGGAGAAGGGGAAAGTAGGGGCATGAAGCATGTAAACAGGTTAAAAATGAATATTAATAAATGTTTAAAAAAAGAATTCAGGCTTTTTAAAAATTATTTTTCATGTACCTTTTAAGTTGGGTTCAGCAGGAGGATCCCGCAGCTCTGTCTGTTGTCAGACCTGGTTTTCTGTCCCCTTGAAACACTCTGTCCTTGATAGGTGTTGAAGGGTTTTCAGATGTCTGGAATCTTGCTGTCTTTAAGCCTCCATATTCCCAGAATCCCCTCTATCTTCCCTTCCATCTCTTTTAATTAGATCACTTTTTCCTTTAGGTGTATCTGAGGTCTAGGTTGCTATTCTTGACTTTTTTACACCAGATAAAATATTTGCTCCAGCCTCTGAAATGTATTCTCTTTCTCTCTGCCTCAAATGTGTTATTGTAAAGAACATATCATAGTATTTTTATTTTTAATTCACTTTGTTATCTGCTTCCTTCTTAAGGATGAGTTCATCCTATTCACATTAATCACTTTGATTTCTAAATATGAATTCCCTTCCATCTTATTTTCCCATTTTGATCCTGCCCTTTTCTCCATTCACTCTTCCTTATCTGGACTGTTTGATATGAAACACTACATCTATCACTTCATCCTCCCTTCCGTTAATTCTCCCCCTTTTTCTCTGCTCTATGGTATGAACTTGCTGGGGAATAACCTCCCTTCTTACCTCACTGTAACTCACCCTCTCTATCTATCTCCCCTGATGTTTTCTGCAAAAATGTTTTATTCTGTTTCTTAGTTGGTTCTACTCCACCAGAATTCTTTTTAAGCCCAATTTCAAGGTTATCTGGAGAGTATAGTCATAGAAGCTTAAGCTTTCCTTGTCTCTACTCCACCATCTTAGCTCCACTTCTCAATTTTAACTTTTCAAAAGAATATATTCTTGTATATAAAATGGAAAAGAAAGTAGCCGGAATTCTTGAAAAAACTTTAGAAGAACAAATTTTGTCCATATGTCTATATCTGAACTCAGGTGCTTAAATTTTGCCATACACTACTATATATGAGTCCAGTCATTTTATCTTCTTCCAATCTTGCTTTTGAGAGCAAGAAATCAGCCAGCATTTATTTATCTGCTGCACATAAACCACCATTCTAGACACTGTGAATAAAATGTTTGATCATGTGCCAAAGGAGCTGTACGTAATCATGGGCTTAGAATGAAACTGTTCCTAAGTAGTTAATTCAGGATAAATCACAGCAATGAATTGATAGAACATTGCAAAGAAAACTCCAATTCTTTAATGAAAAGAGTGATGATTTTAAAATAAGTACTTTTAATAGGTATTATTAAAGTGGGGTTTGTTAGAAGAAAAGCCATATAAAAGAAACCAGTATATAGATCATATGCAGGTATAAAACATAAGTAGACTGGACTACATGATAAATTTAGCAATGAGTGATGAAGTGATAGCATACTTTGTGGTTACATTTGTCTACCTTTGAGAAATCAGGGATACATGTAGGATAAGTGGTCTCCCAGAATATGAGGGAAGACTGAGAAAAAGATCCCCCAGAATAGACACATATATCTGGCTTGTGATCAAAATCTCTGGAAGAGAAACTCATGGTGAGGGTATCATTAATTGTTCAAATTCTTTTGGAAGTACACAATTAACCATTGCTGTATATATGTTTCAGCAATGGTTAATTGTGTACTTCCAAAGCACTCTGGAAAATGTTATCAAGGCTAGATTCAACACCTTCTTGGATCTTTTGGGCCTTGTAATGGAATCTCTCACTCTCTCTTTCTGTCTTTTCATCTAAAACTGGAGTCAGCCCCTGATGTAATATCTGGAAATATTGAGTCATTTCAGAGATTTTGGTTGGTGAGAATGGAAATTTTACTCCAGAAGCACTCAATTGAGACAGATCAGGCAGCACTTTGGAAATCTCAAACCCCAGGGAAGCTGCTAATACTTCAGGGATTGAAACAAGGAAGCAGGTTGCAAAAATTATTGATCACTTGAGTCTTTAACTCTGGAAGGAGGATACAGGTGAAGATTTTCAGGGCAGGATAGTCCCCAGATGCTCTCCCTTTCAGACTCTGGTCAACATATTTTTTTGACTAACACTCTAGAGGCATAAAGATGTGGCAGTTTCCACTCCCTATCCATAGAGAACAAGGTGAATAATATCCAGAAGGCAAACATTTCCCATAAATATACCATATTCAGCTATCTTTTTCCTTTATCCTAAACAGAGATCTGTGCCATGTCTCCTATTAGGATTTCCTAAATATGAGGGACTGTTCAAAATAGAATTTAAAAATTATTAGAAAAGCAAAATCTGAAGAAACAGAAAATGTGTCTGTAGTTTCATGAAAACAGATGCCCAATCCTAATAGATTTCTCTACTCTTTAATACTTTATAAATTTTGGATTTTGGCCACAGGTTTTGGCAAACTGGGGCTATTTTTCCCTAGAATATTTTTGATCCTGATTTTTCTGTTTTCTTTTTCTGAATATCAGCTGGGAGAACATCCTTGTCACTTAAAAAGAGTTTACAGCCACACATATAGAAAGGAAGGAGACATAGTAATAGGGGCCTTCCTCTCCCTGTTTCTGCAAACAGAAGTGGAAATTGGCAAACAATCTTTCAAATATTCTACAATCAGGAAATATACAAATACAAAGTAAGTTTTTATTTGTGTTATTTTTCTCATTGGTGAAATGTCATCATCCATATTCCTGACTACGTGGTCTTGGGGGTAGAATTGTGTTTTACCTGGCTCCACAGTTTTGGTTAAAGAAAAGATTTGGGTTCAAATATTATGAGGGAAATGATATTCAGGAAGCTGGTAAAATTACAGGGTTTTTCACTGTGTATTGTTGAGTAAGCAGACAGAAAGTATATATACACAATATGTGGTGACAGAGTGAGGAATTTATCATGATGGATGGAAAAAACTCATCAAGGTTAATGATTAGGGTGACATAGCAGGAAGGGAATACACTCAATGTTGGGATCAAGTGGCAAAATTAGGTTCCCCAATAATACCCTTATTTGAGAGAAGGGTACTAGTCCCAAATATAGAAAGACAGATTTCCTATCAGACACATATTGATGAAGAAGTTTTGGGGATTAATTACTTAATAATTCTCTGTTTGTATGAAATTTGCCCAGGGATATTCTCTGAATCTTATATAATAATAAACTGAGAAAAGAATCTATCTTTACATTATTAAGGCACCAGAAAAGAGAACTAATTCAGAATTCCACAATCCCTCTAAAATTTTATTCAATCACCATCTTCAAGTCTTATCTGTCTGAAAGAGATTTAGCAGTGGAAAAATACAAAATGTTTTTCTTTCCAGATAAGCTTTTATGGCCTTTAGGACAATTTGGTGAAAGTGATTTCTTATTGGAGTTTTGTCATTAAAATATAATATTAAAATATAAATAAAATACCAAACTATATTAAGTTTAAGTAGCCACAAGTACCATGTATTTAGATACGTGGAAAAATTCATCAATTGTATTTAGTTTTCACCACTTCTATTCCCATGAAATATAATCTATATGGTCATTCCACTCCAATGAACTATCTAACCATGTACCATGTACATAGCAGGAAGAATGGATTAAGAAAAATGAGCTTGGCTTCAAAAACTACATCAATCAAGAATATGGCAAAGTTGGCACTATTTCAGATTATTGTTTGTGTCAATTATTCCCATTCTGAATTAGATTGCTCTTTTGGAGCCTTTAGAGACTGAAAATATAAAAAAAAATCTTCCCTTCTTTTTGTTAACCCCAATCTTTTTACTCTGATTTCTCTATTTTCTTTCCTTCTCTTTCTTAAACTTCTAATATATTTTTCATTCATTTTAGGAGAGAAGATAGTGATTAATTCTGATGTTAGAATTGGAATTAGATTGTTATCCCAATGTCCTCAGAGATTGTGTGAAGTAAACAATATTTCTTGTTCCTCCTGTATGTATTATCTAGTCAGCATGTGTAGTTTTACTAAGAAATTGGCAAGCAAAGTCTCTAAAAATTATTTTCCTTACTCTCATTTAACTCTTCTGATTACATATGAAAAGATATTATGACTCCTCATAATCTTCCTTCAAAGTTGTACTCCTTTTTAGTCCTTCTCTTGGTTGATAATTATTTTCTTTTTTGCCAGAATTCCTTCATATGTTCTTTATTCTGAACATACAACTGTGAGGATGGAGAAAGTATTTCAACCATATCATTAAGTTTTCTCATGACAAAAGTATATCTTAAACCTAATAAATGTCAGGATTTACTATTTTAAAATCTTCAAAGTTAGTTACTGACCACTATTCTTTATTCAGTGGGAAAGGCCTGAGTCTTTTCAATCAATATGTCCCTCCAATGCAATAATTCAGGTCCCATCTTTTCTAAGGGCTTGATGAAGTACAAGAGTGCAATCCAGCCTATTTTCAGAAGGCTCAGAGCTAGAAGGCTTTAATAAAAGAGCAAATGTGAACTCAGACCAAATGACAGTTGTAAGAAGGGGTATGTCTAGGAGGATGGGGGTCTAGTTGATAACCCCCTGGCTGATGTATAAGGGCCAATTTTCCCTCAAAGCCAACCTCTTTATTTGGGAGACAAATGGGGTTTCTTGTAAGATGGGGTTCCCCTAGATGATTGTGCCTGAGTAAGGCAGTTAGAGCAATGTATTCTCTATAAGGGGAAACAAATGTGATCCCAATGTCCCTGTCAAGCTGTGTACACTGAAATCTCACCACAAAACCCCAGCTGGAATCTATTTCATAAATGGAGGTCTGCTCTCCTTTCTCCCTTTACCCACATTTTTCTGTCTTTCACCAGTAGAGTTACACAGATCTCATTAAATGAAACAGATAGAATTTATTCAGGAACAAAATAATTAAGGGATGTAAGATGAGGTTGTCAGGGAAAGGGGATGCAATTCATTCCTTAAATCCCCTTTTGAGGCTTGACTGGGCAGGGTATTAGCAGAGATATTTCTGCATTACCAAAAATCCCAGCTTCTCAGACCCAATCCCCAAATGACACTCCTACAACTAGAATTGTGGCTAAGTAAAGGGAAATATAGACAGGCAATGTCTAAGGCAAATATTTGGGCCCAGGGGCCAGCTCCACTCAGAAGTCCAGACACCTCTGGCAAATGTGAAGAAACTGTTGTTATCTCCAGTGTGATCAGAAACCAAATGAGATCAAGTGATAAGGTTTATCTTCAGTGAAGGTCTCAGCAAACTCTCCACATTTCACTTTGTAGGTCTTACAACCCCCCAAAACCAACTTCCCTCCTGGCTGCCATACCCAAAGCTTGAGTGATCTCCCAGAAGTATTTGCATCAGGCCAACTATCATTCCTTCTCCACCTTCTGTGTTCCATCTCTCAGTTCCAAAAACGTATGGCTTACCTAGCTTCTTACTCACACTTAGAAGATTTGACCATTGTAAAGGAATGAAGTAAGGAGAATTTAGGCTGTGATAAATGCATTATTTTTTTTTACCTTCAAAATCAACAATACCTGAACACTACACGTGACATTGTTATAATAAGAAAAAATATTTGATAAATTTAGAGAAAAAAGAAATGATTGGAAGGAAAGAATTTCTTCATAGTACAAAGAATGTGAGGGTCTCAGTACAAAATCCTAATTAGTTAACGTTTGGTGGATTGTGTTATTTTCTGGTCCCAGGATTGTAGAAAATTTGACAGAAGGTTGAAGATGTGGAAACCTAGGAGAAATGTGGTAAATGTTAACTTGAACAACTAACTCCATTTGAGGAGGCTGGTTTAAAACAAGTTCATAAATAGTGGAGCTGGTTTGAAGTCACCAACATATACATTAAGGATTCCTGGAAGGAAATCCCTCCTAATGGTTAAATTGATATAAATATAGAATAAATTTCTTTTAGAGATTGTGGAATCCTGAATCTTAAAAGAAGAAGGACCTCATGTATCTTGCAAAGATTAGTTCACAAAGAGGCTGGAATAATATTTGATAATATAAGTGTTTCTTTCAATACTATCTTTTGGATCCAGGTAGAAAGGAACATCAATGGCTAATTATGGCATACAGTATCAAATTAGAACACATCTGTTTCAATTTTAGAGCTTTTCAGGCTCTGATTCAAAACTTATTTTCCTTTAAAGGTTTATTGCACAACATTCCTTTTCAAGTTATTGACATTGAGCCTAAACTGATTTACTTGCTGTTTTTCATACATGAAATCACAGCTCTTTCATGGTATCTTAACACAGGCTGTCTGAAAGATACTTTTAAGTAAACTCTGCCTCTCAAAATACTTTTTCTTCCTTTAAATCTTATCATGTGTACTACTTATTATAAGGATTTTACTTTGAGTCTTCCAGTTATTGTAACACAATTCCAGAAATTTCTTTGTAAACTTTTTATACATCTACTTTGTACTTTTATTTTATGTGTAAATGTATGTATACAAGTTATTTCCTATGAATCAAATATAAGGAAAAGACATGTTAGGATTTGATTTTTATATTTAGATTTCTAGCTCCAAGAATGGTGTTTGGCACAGCAAATGTATTTTACAAATAAATATGTAAATAATGCATGGTGGAGAAAATCAGAGGAAGGGACAAATGGCTAGTCTTTTCCATTTTAGAATTTCTGTGATAGCATGACTTCTCAAACAGTATCAATCACTTATTTAAGTAGAGTCACACACTTTCCCCAGATTTTTCCTGGTAACTATTGCTTCTCCTCCCACTCAGGTACTATTAAAAAAAATCGAGAGTTTCACAAAACTTGCAAAATGATTTCACTGTAAAATTAATAAGTGTATTGTTTTATACTGTAATGAGTCATGACTTTTTCATCTTTCCACAATGGCTATTCTAAATCTGCACTTGTTATTTGCAAAATTCCAATATCTCATTATTCTCCTATATTTAACTGATATCATTGCCTTAAAATATAATGAAAATAGAAGTAATTAAGTTCATTTGCTAATCCTCCCACTCGATTGCCAACACACTATTCTTGCAGTTGTCTATCCTTTATTTATAGATTCCAGGGTCAGATGAAGATGTGCATACACTCACTTACACACTCATAATTTCAACCAGTATGTTAACTTTTCCACTTACATCTTTTTTCCTTCTCTCAATGACTGCCCTTTATATATCAGTCATGGTTTATAAGTAGTCCTTGAAATATTCATAACCCATATTTTATGCATTATGATATCCTGCATTCCTGCATATGACAACTTGTCCCTAGTTCTTACTTTCTTCTTGTCACACTAGGGTCATGCTCAAACATTACCAACATTTTCTCACTGTCCAATTTGCTGTGGATCAGATCAACAAGGACCCCCATTTGCTGCCCAACGTGACTCTGGGATATCAGTTGCTCAATAACTTCCATCATAATCAATTGGCTGTGGAGAGCTCTTTGATATGGTTGTCAGGGAAGGGTCCAACCATCCCTAACTATAGCTGTGACAGGCAGCAGAAATCAGTGGCTGTCATTGGGGGGATGTCATCTACACTGTCCATGGCCATGGCCACTTTGTTAGGACTATATAAAGTCCCACAGGTAAGGGAGCCAATACTGTTGCCCATTTTCAACGCATATGCTTTCTGTGTTTATAATGCCCAGTACTTTCTATAATGTGTACTAGCACCAGTGAGCCAATTCACATTCAACAAGAAGTCACAGGCACAGGTTTAAAATAAAAATTGGAAAAAGTAGAAAAAGTCCCTTCAATCAAGGAACTCTCTCTGTTCTTTAAATGAGGTGATGCTCTATAGAATTATTTGTTTTGAGTGAAGATTTTGAATTAAGTAAATATCTTCCCAAGCAATAGTCCTATCCTCTCAGTTCACCTTATTATATTTCAGTAAAACTGACAAGTTTAGAAAGATTTTTTTCCTCTCATAACAGAAAATTGACAATGTAAGGAGTATGCACCGATTCATTGTGAAATTAATTTGTACATTTATCCTACATAAGTGAAGCACTTGTCCATCCCTTCAGTTCTCTTTTTTAATAATTAGCATCCAATTCTGTGTTTATAGTAATATTTAAATTTCTGCTGAGAATTTGTTCCCTTTTTAAATCTGAGCCTGATTTGTCAAATATATGCTATATTCTTTAGACACAAAATTTTTATTCAATTGAACTTATTTCTGGGAGATAAATATCAAATGTCTGGTGTGCATTTTCAAACTGGATCTTCAGAGAATATTATAATGAAGAATAAAAAAATCTGTTAGTCATCTGGATCTATGTCATCATCAGGACAATGAAGCAGTATGAAAAGGTGGTTAAGTACAATAGCAGAATGCCTTTTGCTTTCTTGCTAAGTTCCATCCCTCCATAGGCAAGGAAGATGGGTATTTACATTAGAAAAATAATAAATTATTTATTTCTGGAAATTTTTTTAGGTTTCTCTTCCACAACTTACTTATGCTATCATTGTTTCTTTATATTACCCTTTGGAAGTCTTACAATTTTTATTTGAAAAAGATCATGATGATCTATCATCCCTTTTTTTTTATCAGTTTCTTATGAGCAGTAGATGTAAAACTCAGCACTCCTTTTGAGTCAGTATCATCCAAATACAAGAATAATTGCCCAAATAGGACTCAGTACAATTCCATTCAAACCACATTGATTATGCAATGTCATCTGATATTCATAGCACCCAAAAAGGTCGGTCTTGAGGAAAATACAATTGCAAAAAAATTAAAATATCCTCATTATTTTATGTAGTTTTTATTATTCTCTTGGGCCAGAAAATGGGTATACTAATCATGTTATACTTATAAATTAATTTTCTACTTCCTTTGCTCAATAGCTACTGCTTTGGCTGCCTTCATGGCCTTTGGAACAAACTGTTCTCATCAGCCCATTCTGATAGAGCAGCTTTTCACTTGCTTGAGATAGACGTCCTCTCTGACTAACTGGTTTGAGGCTAGACGGTTACCCTCAACCTGGTTTAGATTGTCTGCAAATAAAGTTTTACTAGTATGTTGTCACTTTGCATACTAGAGCTCCTAGGAGCCACAGGTGAATGTTGATAGACACCAAAGAGGTATTGAGTTTTCATGGAGGACTAGAAACTCATATTAAATCTTACTGAGTCCTATTTAGCATTGCCTAAATTATTCCTATGCACATATATACAAACATTTGATTTGGAACATTTATGGTCTTTGCGATTATGAATTCTTGGGCTTTAAGTTTCTCCTTGTTATCCTGACATTAATAGAATCCTTGACATTGAAAGGCTGGATAAAAGAATGGTTGATGTATAAGGTTAAAAAGTGATGAGATCAATTAGAGAGGACACTTAACTCTGCTCACATATTCAATTTATATGGTCATTAAAAAGACTTAAAATGTCTTCTATTTGTATTATGATGAAAGAATTTGGAGCAATGGGTAAATGTCCCAAAGATGGTGATTTTTTAAATGATTAATGTAGAAATAGAGGGACTAAATTATAGGAAGAGTTGTATAAAAGTAGAATAGTATTTTTTAGAGGAAAATTATATTTCTTCATTACAAAGTTTCAAAGAGAGAGTTAATTGTTTAAGGAGACATGAGAAAAAGGATTTTTGATCCAGTATAGATTAAGTATTCCTTTCTAAATTTCTCATTTCTTTATTATGTCATTTTGTGATCTGAAACTTGAATCTACCTACACAATTTCCTTCTTCTAAATGTATTGTAGTCATGATATATCAACTTAAATTAAGAAGAATTTATCAATATATTTCATGAATAAGCCTCTGATAATTGCTTGAAATAAAATTTAATGGAGGGTTTACATATTACTTATATATCAGCATTCCAATTATTTCTTCTTTATATTCATGTAGCTCAGCTATGGCTCATTTGATCTTCTCCTGTCTGATGAGGTCCTGTATCCATATGTCTATCAAATGGGCAGCAGGGAATCCACTCTACACCAGGCAGCAGTCCAACTGATGCTACATTTTGGCTGGACTTGGGTGGGTTTGGCTTTTTCAGATGACATGAGAGGGGAACAATTCTTCAGGAATCTGAAAGAGGAGATTGACAGGAATGGTATGTGTCTGGCTTTTACTGAAAGAATTCCTCAAAACATTAACATAGGAAATGAAGACATCAAACTCTTCTCTAGGATCCTTGAGTCCTCATCCAATGTGATTTTCATCTATGGGAATACTGACTCCCTTCATAAACTTTCTGTATTATTGCTTGTTTTTCCATTGTATGGGAAGATGTTGGTGATCACTTCTTCCTGGGATTTTTCT
>NC_058135.1:283069956-283085694 GCF_016433145.1 Gracilinanus agilis | reverse complement strand
TGTAGCTCAGCTATGGCTCATTTGATCTTCTCCTGTCTGATGAGGTCGAGTATCCATATGTCTATCAAATGGGCAGCAGGGAATCCACTCTGCACCAGGCAGCAGTCCAACTGATGCTACATTTTGGCTGGACTTGGTTGGGTTTGGTTATTTCAGATGACATGAGAGGAGAACAATTCTTCAGGAATCTGAAAGAGGAGATGGACAGGAATGGTATGTGTCTGGCTTTTACTGAAAGAATTCCTCAAAACTTTAACCAAGGAAATGAATACTTCAAACTCATGTCTAGAATCCTTGGGTCCTCATCCAATGTGATTTTCATCTATGGAAATACTGACTCCCTTAATGAACTTTCTGAATTATTGATTTATTTTGCATTGTATGGGAAGATGTTGGTGATGACTTCTTCCTGGGATTTTTCTGCAGATTCTAATAATGAAATGATGAGCAATTTTCATGGTACATTGATATTTTCTCAATTTGAGAGGGAGATTCCAGGTTTCAAAGATTTTCTAAGAAGTGTGCATCCTCGTGCAAACCCTGAGGACATTTTCCTGAAGTCTTTCTGGGAGGTGGTCTTTAATTGTATACTTTCAGAAATAAGTCCGGTAGATATGGTGTATTGGTCATGCCCTGAAAGTTTATCCTTTGCAAAAGTACCACCTCTTTATTTGGACAACATTATAATGGAAAAGAGTTCTAATATCTACAATGGAGTTTATTTATTGGCTCATGCTCTCCACCAAATGCTTCAGACTGAGGCAAATGATCTATCAGAACCTGCAGCAAACCCACTTATTTCTTGGAAGGTAATATTTCTATTGCACTTGTGCAGAGTGACAGGATTCAGATTTTGATAGAGAAAGCAGAGAGATAAAGATAGAAGTAGATAGATTATAGAGATAAGAAAGCAAGGACCAGATGGGAAGGGGTGTACTCTACATCCTCCATTTATTGTGACAGAAAGGAAGACTTATAGACAGTTAAATGCTAAATATTACATCATCTTTGGGGGTGTTTCTTTTTCCATAGAATACTGTTTATGAAATGACTTCACATAAGGGTTGCTTTTACAAACATAAGCAAATTGAAAAAGTGACAGTTAATCTATTCTGTGTTACTTAGGGAAAGGAAGGTTTGTTTCTTGCAGTCATGATATTACAAATTTTCTTTGCTCTTCAGAGTAAGGAAGTACTCAAGTTTTGACTATTACCATTATGGGAGAGGAATTCTTTCTTTTTCTCCTTCTCTCCTTCTCTCCTTCTCTCCTTCCTTCCTTCCTTCCTTCCTTCCTTCCTACCTTCCTTCCTCCACCCCTCACTCCCGGCTTTCTTTCTTTCTTTCTTTCTTTCTTTCTTTCTTTCTTTCTTTCTTTCTACCTTATCTTTTCTCTTGCAGTCAATATTGTGTATTGGCTCGAAGGCAGAAGAGTGGTAAGTGCCAGGCAATGGAGGTTAAGTGACTTGCCATGGGTCACACCTGTGGGAAGTGTATGAATCCAGATTTGAACCCATGACTTCCCATCTCTAGGCTTGGCTCTCAATCCACTGAGCTACCCAGTTGCCCCCCGAATTTTTTATCTAAGTTACAGCTGTGCTGTCACCAAGCCTGTCCTTGCCAAGAGTCTCAGGTAAAGTCATAAGAATGTCTTTTCTGGCTGTTTTTCCTCAGTTGCCTTATTTGTCCTAGGAACCTTGACTACACCCTTGGAGTTAGCACAGGCTACTCACATCATTCTGATTATGTTTTATCTTCATTTTATTTTAATAATATTTAATAATAATAACAAATTTCTACATAAGTTTTCCAAAGTTATATGATTCATTTTATCTCCCTGCTATCTTCCCTGCACACTATTGATAATAACAAGAAATTCAATGTAGGTTTTACATGCATTCTTACTCAAAACATATTTCCATGTTATTCATTTTTGTAAGTGAATAATCTTATAAAACCCAAACCTCAAATCATATACTTAAATAAAGAAATACTCACATCATTCAATCACTACTTATCTCTTATTTGTGTGATATTGCAATGATATGAGATTTCAATATGACCTGTTGATCACTATTAATTTCATGTTTTTTATATGGTTATGTAATATTATGTGCACAAACAATGGTATTTTCACCATTTACAACAATTCTTATGCAATAATCTTAGTGAAAGAGTTGATATTCTTCCTTATACATATCTTTTTGGATAGGGGTCTATGCATTAGGAGAATTCCATTAAATAAACTTCAATTTAGGGTGTTTATTCTGTCCTATATCATAATGCTACAAAAAATATCATTCTAATATAGAATATTTCATTCATCAAATTTATTTTGACTTTTAACAACAAATATATTTTGACCAAAACGTTTAATACTTACACATGAATAAACATACCTAAAGTTGCATCAATGATACATTTAATTCTAAATAAGTAGAGGAACTCATTAGTGAAAATTTATTCTATGTCTTATTCCTACTACCTGGAATAACTGGTTGCGTTGGTGGACTTTTGGGGAATCTGGAATCATAGGTATCATCTTAGCTCAGTATGATTCATAAAATGAGATCATTTATCTGGACACAGAAAGCCTAGGCTTTGCATAAGCATACTTATAATACAATAATATTGTATATTTGCTATGACCTAAAATACTATGGGTTCAGTCACCACAGGAAAGTTTGGATGTTCAAAGAATTTAATTCAGTAGTCATTAAGAGAAATTTGAGGAAGAAAAACACATCACAGCAGCAAGAGGTAGAAAGAGAAACAACATTTAAAATCACCCTAGACAATAAAAAATACTTAGAAATCTATCTACCAAAACAAACACAGGAATTATATGAAAACAACTACAAAACACTTTCCAAACAATTAAAATTAGATCTAAACAATTGGAAAAACATTGATTGCTTATGGGTAGGATGAGCTAACATAATAAAAATGACCATTCTACCCAAATTAATTTATCGATTTAGTGCCATACCTATCAAACTACCAAAAACCTTTTTTACTGAATTAGGAAAAACTATAACAAAGTTCATCTGGAAAAACAAAAAATCAAGAATATCAAGGGAAATAATGAAAAAAAATGTGAAGGAAGAGGGTCTAGCAGTACCAGATATTAAACTGTACTATAAATCAGCGGTCATCAAAACGGCATGGTAATGGCTAAGAAACAGAAGGGAGGATCAGTGGAATAGACTTGGGGTAAATGACGTCAGCAAGACAGTGTACAATAAACCCAAAGAGCCCAACTTTTGGGACAAAAATCCACTATTTGACAAAAACTGTTGGGAAAATTGGAAAACAATATGGGAGAGATTGGGTTTAGATCAACATCTCATACCCTACACCAAGATAAATTCAGAATAGATGAATGACTTGAATATAAAAAAAGGAAACTATAAAAAAGTTAAGTGAACATAGAATAGTTTACTTGTCAGATCTCTGGGAAAGGAAAGATTTTAAAACCAAACAAGAATTAGAGAAAATTAAAAAATATAAAATAAATGATTTTGATTATATCCAACTAAAAAGTTTTTGTACAAACAAAAATAATGTAGCCAAAATCAGAAGGAAACAACAAATTGGGAAAAAAATATTTATAACAAAAAACTCTGACAGGGGTCTAATTACTCAAATATACAAGCCAATTGTATAAAATATCAAGCCATTCCCCAATTGATAAATGGGCAAGAGACATGAATAGACAATTGTCAGGTAAAGAAATCAAAGTATCAATAAGCACATGAGAAATTGTTCTAAACCTCTAATAACTAGAGAAATGCAAATCAAAATACCTCTGAGGTATCACCTCAGACCTAGAAGATTGGCTAAAATTATAGCAGGGGAGAGTAATGGATGCTGGAGGGGATGTGGCAAAACTGGGACATTAATGCATTGTTGTTGGAGTTGTGAACTGATCCAACCATTCTGGCTGGCAGCTTTGAACTATGCTCAAAGGGCTATGAAAGAATGCCTGCCTTTTGATCCAGCCATACCATTGTTGGGTTTGTACCCCAAAGAGATCATAGATAAACAGACTTGTACAAAAATATTTATAGCTGTGCTTTTTGTGGTGGCAAAAAACTGGAAAATGAGGGTATGCCCTTCAATTGGGAAATGGCTGAACAAATTGTGGTATATGCTGGTAATGGAATATTATTGTGCTCAAAGGAATAATAAACTGGAGGAATTCCATGTGAACTGGAAAGACCTCCAGGAAATAATGCAGAATGAAAGGAGCAGAGCCAGAAGAACATTGTACACAGAGACTGATACACTATGGTAAAATCGAATGTAATGGACTTCTGTACCAGCAGAAAGCAATGACACAGGACAGTTCTGAGGGATTTATGGTAAAGAATGCTACCCACATTCAGAGGAAGGACTGCAGGAGAGGAAACATATAAGAAAAACAATTGCTTGAATGCATGGGTTGAGGTGGACATAATTGGGGATGTTGACTCGAAACTACCACACAAATGCAAATATCAACAATTTGGAAATAGGTCTTGATCAATGACACATGTTAAAACCAGTGGAAATGTACATCGGTCATGGTGGGGGGAGAGCAGGGTGTGAAGGGGAAAGTAGGAGTATGAATCATGTAGCCATGTTAAAAATGAATATTATACATATTTAAAATAATTAAAAAAAAGAAAAAGTTGAGGAAGAAAAATGTGACTTGCTCATATAGAGTATGATGAGGCAGAAGAAACTCCCCTATCAATTTAAACCAGACCAGGAGAAAGAAATGTAGGCAGGTAAAAAATGATGCAGAAAAACACTCAAACAAATATGAAGTAGTACTGTGTGATTAGTGCCATGAACAGCAAAAATTATAATAACCCATTTCTATTGATAAAAATGAGATTGATAAAAAATGTAATTTCAAAACATTTTGTAGCTACTAAAGTGTTTGAAAAAGGAAATTCAAGATAAGAACATAGCTCTGAGTGCATGGGAAAATAAGGAATAGCAATAAAAAATGGCTTCTTAATTGTTTTTCCAAATTCTGTTTTATGCAAGTAAATGCTTTTACAGTAGAATGCAGAAAAATAAAATAATAGAGAGTAAATTATTTGGTCTACGTGAGAGTCAGATTATAAAATCCTTGAATCTCTCAATTAGCAAAGTGAGGATTAGTAAATGTACTGGTAAAGGATAGTCAGACCAGAACAGGAATGAAATTGACCCCACTACAAGTTTTGGATATGCAGAATACAATTTCTAAGGTTATTCAAAACTGTGGGTCTGTGTTCAAAAATGAGTGACAGAGGCTTCTTTCATTTGTGTACTGACTTTACCACCTCCCATCTCTTAAGTGACCAGACAGTTATGATAGTTGACCAAGTGTTGAGTCTAGAGTTAGAAAGATTTCATTTAAAAATAAGCTTCAGATATGTAATAACCATGTAACTCTGTTCCTCAATCTTTTAATTTAATCTATTTTTCTTACAGTCCTCAATTATAATATAGGGAAAACTAGCATATTCCTTTCTGGATTGTCATGACAATAAAATTATTTTTAAGTTATGATAGAACATGGTGTTTGGCATTTAGTAGGTACTATGTAAAAGCAAGTTTTAATAAAAAGGGTAATTATTTTAATCAACATATATAATGATTATTAAAAATAAAATGTGATTATGAAAAATAAAATATGTAAATATATTATATAATGTGTAAGTATATAATAACAACACCATAGAAATATCTACCCTCCTGGTCCTCCTCCTCCTATTATGACTTTATGTCTAAGACTACAATTATGATTAATCCTGCTAATACTCTACTACTACTACTACTACTACTACTACTACTACTACTACTACTACTACTACTACTACTACTCTAAGTACTACTACCCCTACTAACTGTAGACAAGTTCCCTTCTCTTGTAATCCTGGAAATCTTTTAGATTTTTTTTTTGTTGTTATTTTATGTCTTGACTTATTTTTGCTTTTTATTGTTGGGATTTAAGAAAGTGATTAAGAAAATGTTAATAATGCAGATTAAATTTAGAAGTGTGTCAAGAGAAGACATTTTGGAGAGATGGCTGGTTGGTTTGCAATATATCATTTGTAGATATCTTCTGATTTTTCCCCATAATATTTTAATACTTTAATATATTTTTTAATTCCACCCTTCTTTTAATTTTAAATTTTGACTTCTGAATTCTCTCTATCTTCCACTACTTCTTCCATTCATTAAGAAGGGAAGAAATATGATTAAATAATAAATGTGAAACCATGCAAAACATGTCTGTATTAGCCTTATCTCTGAAGAACAAAAATGGAAAAAGAAAAAAAGTGAGGAAGTTAAACTTCATTTCCCAGTAGGAGTTGATTATTAATCTCTCCATTAGTGCTCAGTACCTTTTCATTATGAATTCCTTGGAATTGTCCTGGATAATGTTATTGATTAGAGAAATCAAATCTTTTGCAATTGATTATCACAGCTACAATGTTATTATTGTGCACAATGATGTCCTGGTCCTTCTTGCTTCACTTTTCATCAGTTTACATAATCTTTGGAAAATTTTTCTTAAATCAGCTCCACTGTTATAACCTTTTAGTCCAATAGTACTCCATCAAAAATATATGCCACAAATTATTCAACCATTTTCCAACTGACGAATATTCCCTCAATTTGTAATTCTTTGTCACCAGAAAAAGAGCAGCTATAAATATTTTTGTAAACATAGGACTTGTTCTATTTTCTTTGATATCTTTTGCACATAGTTCTAGTATTATTATTGCTGGGTCAGTGGTTACCTGTAATTTATATTCCTTTGGGCATAGTTCCAAAATTTTCTGAAGACTTATGGGAGATGTTCACTACTCCACAAATAGTTAGAATATTTTTCCCTGATAATCTTCAGCATTTATCATTTCTGATCATTTTAAGTTGGTATATGCAAGTTGTTTCAATATCTATTTTTCTAATTTATACCAATAGAGCATTTTTCCATATGACTTCATTTAGCTTTGATTTCTTCTTCTGAAAATGGCCAGTTTGTATTTTCTGACCATATATTGATTGAAGAATGTCTTTGAATTTTATGTTTGAATCAGATGTAGACTAACATGTATTTCAGAAAGGAAATATTTAGGGGGCATCTGGGTGGTTCAGTGGATTGAGAGCCATGTCTAGAGACAGGATGTCCTGTGTTCAAATCTGCCCTCAGACACATCCTAGCTGTGTGACTCTGGGCAAGTCACTTGACTCCCATTGCCTATCCCTTACCACTCTTCTGCCTTGGAACCAATACACAGAATTGATTTTAAGATGTAAGGTAAGGGTTTAAAAAGAAATTAAGTCTATACCAGAAGATCAAGCTGTTAATTTTATTTCATAAATTCTTGTTTCCCTTTGGCATAATTTAATTTCCCTAATTATGTCTTTTGATTACAACTCTTTTGTTTTGTTTTATCAGAGATCTTGATTAGTACCACTTAACTTTTTCTACTCAAGAAAATAGTATACATTCAGTCACAGCTCTCATTTTAATTCTAGATCTTTTCCTCTCCAATATTTTTCTTTCATGCAATATATTGTTTGATTTTGATTTCTTATGCATTCTGCTCTGATTCTATTTATGGATTAGTCCATCTTTTTTACACTCATATTCATGATTACTACCAATGTCTATTTCTCTCCATTCTATTTTATTATTTATCTTTCTTATTCTTTTATGTACTCTCCTCTCCGTTAAATACCATTTTTTGTTCATTTGTCTTGCCTTTCATTTTCTTTTATTACCTTTCCTAATACATCACTGAGGTTCAGTCATTGCTTGTGCACATTTATTTTCCTTTACAATGCAAATATTTTTCTGGATATCTCTTTTGTATAAAACAATTTTTCTATTCATCTGCTAACTGTCTGACAAAATGATTATCTTGTCATTCTTAAAATCATAGTTTCTCAAATCTGCCTCAACTTGTGCTATTGTTTCATTTTTATAATGTCGTAATGTAACAACCTCTTTCCATTTCTCTTCCACTGGAATTATTTTCCTTTATTTTGTTTCACTGACCTTTTTGAATTGTTTACTCCTTTAATTATTTGTATTCNCTTTATTTTGTTTCACTGACCTTTTTGAATTGTTTACTCCTTTAATTATTTGTATTCTCTTTTTCTTCTTTACTTTGAATTTCAGCAGTATGAATTCAAAATGGTCATTTAATTCTAAATTTACCTTATCAAACATTATATAGGTCTTGTATAGACTTTTTTTAACTAAAAAGACTGCTGCTTGTTGAAAGCAACAAATGTTTGTGAATACAGATTTTACAAAAGAACTTGGAATGCCAGATATCAGAGATATTTGAAAGAAATTCTTGATTTGGTAGAGGTAAGATAAAAGTTTCAGGTTTGATCACAATTTGAAATTTATCTAGGACATTACTATTCTGTCACCTATGACTTGCTAAGGAAGAAAAAGAAATAGAGTCCAGAGTGCTAGGTAAAGCTCACTGAGAAGAATTTTACAAAAGGGAATGACAGCTTTTGTAATCTTCAAACACATAATACATTTGGTGTTGATTATTAAGTCTTAGGAGTGTGAATGAACCCTCCTTTCCCCCAATCAGTAACAAACTTCTGTTCTTGCCTTTAGCTCCACAACTTCCTGAAGTATGTTAATCCTGTCAATGGAATCAAAGATGAGTTATGTGGAGATGGAACCTCTAAGACTTCTGAAACATACGATATCCTGAATTTTAAATCATTACCTGGTTATTATTGGGCTCAGGTGAATGTTGGAGAAGTGATTCCTCATAAAAAAAAGTTAAGCATTAATGAGGAGGACATAGATTGGCCAGAAGATTTCCCTCAGGTAAGAGTCGTGTCTCTTCACTGGACCTAAGAACTTCCCTGAAGACATGAGGAATGACTAGGACAGGGCTGCAGTAACAACTTCTTTCTTTTGCACTCCTTAATGCAGAACCTTGATTTCTCTGATTTCCTTTTCTCAATGCTCTTTTCAAAATCTTTCCAATTAAGTTACATAATGATCTTAATTCATTATCTGAAGAAAATCTTGAAATACCTCAGATCAAGAAAGCAATTTGGATTGAAAAGAGGAGGGAGAGTGCAAATCTTTAAACTGTAATAGGTATAGGCTTTAAAACTTTAAAAGTACATTTGTGTAAGCATGTTAGAGAAAGCCTTTGCTGGAAGTCAGAGAATTCTGAATATTCTGTGGTGGTGTACAGCCATTGGCTGTGGGCTGAAAGTTCCCAGCCATTGCTGAGCTGCTCAGAACTACTTACCCCCACCCCAGGTCATTGATAAAATCTCTGTGTGAAGCCAATATACTATCAAGGCTAGAATATTCCCAGAAAAAGGATTTTACCCCATTTTTTTGCTTTTTGTTATTTGTGTTGTCCTGTTTAATTGTAAACTGGTATTGTTGTGGGAATATTGTTGTATTTGTGTTAGTTAATGTTATTAGTCATTCATTATGGCTAATAATACCACTGTAATTTTGTATAACTGGTTTTTTTGTCAATGTTTTGGACAATGGTATTGGAAGACTGTATGGATTTTTTGATTTTGGGGTTATAGAAAGGGATATTATTCATTCCCTACCTGTGGTTTAAGATCATACCCAGGTATTGCAGACATATATTAGATTTTGAATTAGTCCAATCTATTCTTAACATTACTATTCTAGATATTATAGCACATACCCCTATTATGGTTTTAACTGGCTATATCTTATATAAAATAAGATGGATATATTTTTCATGTTAATTACTGTTGTAAGATTTTTGTGACCTGGTGTTTTAGAGATTCAGAGATGAAACAGTTGTTAAAAATAATGCAAGTTAAAATTGATAATTTGGAGATATATATGCAAGCTGGTGGAGTTTATGGTCAAGCTCCTGCTAATGATAATGGCAATGAGGCTATACTTTGTAATGACNAAAACAGCTGGTGGTAATTCATTGTCAGAGTCAAACTCCTGGTAGAGATTCAGTCTTTAAAGGAAATCACAGAGCTGATATCACTGCGAAGTATGCATCCCAGAATGCTCGAGTTTATATAATGAATTTAATATCTATTGATTCTGATGATCTAGAACAGGGGTCAGCAACGTTGGCTCTTGAGCCATATCTGGCCCCACCTCCTGATGGGCCAGTCTGGGCAGAGCCCCAGGATGTGCCCCAGGGAACCCTTCAGCCCCCGCCCCATATTCCAGGGCCTTCCGCCTCCATACTCCTCCTTCCGCAGGTGTTTATGGCTCTCATGGTCAAAAAGGTTGCCAACCGTTGATCTCAAGAAAGCTTATGTAGACTCAGATATCCAGAAATGGAAGGACAAATTTTGAGCTAGGAAAGAACATGGGATATGGATTACTGATACACGAAGACCATTGTTACCAAAAAAGTTGTATACCTATTTGTGTCAAGCCATCCACACAAAAGGTCATTTTGGTACACAAGCTGTTTTGGATTCCATCAAGAGACAATGAGTTGCTCCTGGAATAAGTACTGTTGCAAATAAGATGTGTAATATTTATTCAGTTTGCCAAAAATTTAATCAAAGTGCATTCAGGAAGAAAGGTTTAGGTGGTAGGCCTTTAGTATTTTGTTTATTTGAGAGTTTACAGATTGATTATATCTGCATGCCTAAAGCTGGAAGATACAAGTATTGTCTTGTGATAGTTAATAGACTAACTAAATGGCCTGAAGCTTTTCCATTAAATATCAACAAAGCTAGTTTTGTGGTGAAAGTGTTAATCAAAGAAATTGTGCCTGGATTTGCTTTACCTTTAACCATAGATTCAGATAAGGGATCTCATTTCACTCAAGATATCCTTAGAAGAGTCTATGAGAATCTAGGAATAACACCTAAATATCATGTTCATTATCACCCACAAAGTTCAGGTCAATTGGAGCGTATGAATAGGGAAATCAGGACTATGGTTGGGAAACTCTGTGCCAAAATTCATCTCAAATGGCCAGATATTCTTCCCATAGCTTTGTTTTACCTACATTCGAGGCCAAGAGCAGATCTGCATATATCATTGTATGAGATGCTCTTTGAACATGCTCCACTGCAAGCAAAAACTTGTAAGGCTCTTTATGCATCACTTTTAGGAGGTGATTGCCAAATTGCTTCATGTGTAAGTTCTATACAGCAGAGGCTTAGAGAATTACAAGACATGGGAGTATTAATTCATTCTGGTCCATTGGATTATTCTCTTCATAATTTTCAACCAGGTGATATGGTGTGTGTGAAAAATTTTGCCAAAACATCTGCAACAGAACAAAATTGGGTAGGTCCTTATACAGTTGTATTAGTTTCACCATCTTCTCTAAAAGTTTTAGGTAGAGATTTGTGGTATCATTGTTCTCATATTAAATTAGCACATGGAATAGATAATGGAAATGAAGAGATTATTAATAATGAAGAAGAAGAAGAAGAAGAAGAAGAAGAAGAAGAAGAAGAAGAAGAGATTGTATAATTTGAGATCTTCAGTCAATGAGAGTCTGCAGTCAGAAAGTTCAGTAAGTAGAGGACCATTCCA
The DNA here is from genome assembly GCF_016433145.1 of Gracilinanus agilis. Classification (NCBI taxonomy): domain Eukaryota; kingdom Metazoa; phylum Chordata; class Mammalia; order Didelphimorphia; family Didelphidae; genus Gracilinanus; species Gracilinanus agilis. The sequence continues at coordinate 283,074,146 of NC_058135.1, read as the reverse complement.
GTGGAAGAGGATATTTGGTTTGAAGAAGACATGGATGAAGAGGATTCAAGATACAGGATTTATGAATTTTGAATTAAGACTGATGAACTTATGAATTGAACTGATAAAAACTTCATTTTCAAGGATTTTCTTAAAGAAGAGGATTAATCGTGGACAATGTGGATAAATCGTTTGAAAGTATTTTGAGTGATGTAAATACTATCACTACATACTCATATGCATCCAACATTGCACATAAAACTATCAAAAAACTTCGATGGAGAATAGTAGAAGAGGAAAAACAGAGAGAAGAGAAGATTTCCTTGAGGAATGGAACATCATAAGGAAAAGGAGATCTGAAGGAGATCTGGAGTTTTGGTAGTATCATACATCCAACAGTAACATGTTGCAATACAGTATAGCAAAGAAACAACATAACAAATCAGATACATACGACACAAACATGTTAGGATAAATTATGTTCCTTATGGAATGAAACAATGTATAAATACTAACAAAATTAGAATTAGCTATAGGATAAGTAAGTACTAACAAAAGATAGTTACTAACAAAGATTAGCTAGTTATTTAGTTAGATGTAGATAGACTAATATACTAATATCATAGGGGTAGTTTAAAATAGTTTAGAAATAGTATTAGATTAGGTTAGAGCAGGGGTCTACAGCCTTTTTGATCATGAGAGCAATAAATGCCACATTTTTAAAAATGCAATTTCGTGACAGCCATGCAATGCTCACAGTGCGTGCTCCTGTTACAGTGCCTGAAAAAAATTAACTTTATGTCTCTTGCAGAAAGAGCCATATCTGGCCCTCAAAAGAGCCAGATATGGCTCGAGAGCCATACATTGCGGACCTCTGGGTTAGAGGATAAGATAAGGTACTAATGTACATTACACTGCAGATGCCACAAACATAACAAAACTGCATTACATGAAGAACATATAACATACTACAGATCACATATCACAAAATAATGTAAATAAGTGTAAAACAGTATATATTGTAAATTGTATTATAGTGTAATTATTGTATATACATAAAGGGTATACATGTGTATATTTGATGCATATATATTGTATGTACATATATGTATACAGGTATATCATACATGTATATATTATGTATATGTTGTATGTGTGTATCTTATGTATATATGTGTATAAATGTAAATTCTGTGAATAATTTGATATAATTGAATTACAAACATTTAAATACAATTTGCATAAGGGAGTTTAATGTTTTGTTGTAATTTTGATGTAAAGACTTATGCAAGGTTATGTTAAAATGTATTTTCCAAAATTGTTTGCATTTATTAGTTAGTAGAATATTTCTGTATTGGAATAGGAGTTGTGTTTGATGCTTGTTTTGACTTTTTGATGATATTTCATATTAGATTTTCATTTTGTTAATTTTGCTGGAAATTTTGCATTGTTACTTGTTGCTTTGTGCTTTGAACTATGTAAGTGTCCAATGTATTTATCCCTTTACCTTTCCTTATTAAAATCCCGAGTGTCGAGTAGAGTAGGATAGTGTTAGATAGAATAGAGTTAGTGTAAGTTATTTGTTATTTTGAGTTAGAATTTTAGTTTAGTTTGTAGTGCACAAATACCAAAATATTATATGGCACACTATTTTGGCTTTGTGCAAAGGGGGGGGAACTGTAATAGGTATAGGCTTTAAAAGTTTAAAAGTAGATTTGTGCAAGCATGTGAGAGAAAGCCTTTGCTGGAAGTCATGGACATTCTTAATGGAATGCAGGGGATGGGGAGGAGAAGGGCTAGACGATGGACAGACTGCTGAGCTGTGAAGGGTTCAGAGCAGAAGTACAATCTGCAGTCCCTTTTTGACCTGGGATCTTGGAGAGTGGTGAAGGTTGAAAAGGCAGAAGATATCAAGCCTGCAAGTCAACTCTGTGTAGGGAAGTAACTCTCGAGATCTATTTATCATCTCCAGATAAGCTGATAAACACAGTTTAGTTGATAAGGAAGTAAAAGACATGGAAGATCTTTTCATCAGCTCATGCTGCTGCTCTGTCTCTAGAAGCATGGAGTTTATTATATATATTTCAAGACTCATTTCACACAAAAGAACCCCCCTGAAACTTCGTGTTTGCACAGAAACACAATTTATGTCACATCAAAGCACAATAAAGTTATAGTTTTACAAAGAATTTCTTATGAAGATAATGCTGGATGAGAAAAAAGTCCCAAGGCTAAAAACGAGCTTCAGTTTATCTAAAAGTTATTTTGCTTGAGCTTTCTACTCCATGACCTTGGGATACCTATAGCAGTTAGAGAGATATGCCCACAGCTGCAGCTTTACTCTGCTGAGTGAAAAAGGCTGTTAACTCATTAAGTGCCAGTTTAATAAGAACTTAAAGTTTTCCTAGAAGGCTATAATGTTTTTCAATAAGAAAATGTGTGGATCATAAAAGGGGTCAAAAGAGGAGTCTTAGATTTTCATCTATTAAGACTCTGTTTCTCTTATTGGCCTCCCACAAGTGGCCTGTGATCTGGTGGACAGTTTGCAGACACCTCTCCCTACCTGGTTACTTTGGATCATTGGCTGTGGAGGAGTTGGTTCCTGGTATCCTGAAAACATCTCTAGAACAGTTGTGAGACCCAAAATTCAAGCCCTCTTCCTCAGGGCCTTAGCCGAATTATCAAAACCTGGCAGGAGCAAGGTTGGCTAAGGATGTTATCCCTTTTGACTCCAGTCCTGGGTAGTTAGTCATAGCTTCACCTAACCCCCTTTTCAATTCCCTCATATTATAATCAAACCATTTCCCTGTGTGTTTCTAGTACTTTAAAGTCCTCACTGTGTGTATTTTAATACTCTGAAGTTATTCCAGGCTGGGTGGGGCAGGGTGACAATTAGTCAGGCTTAAATGCCATTTCTGCCAACAGTCATTCCCCTTATAATTAAACCTGGTTCCCTGGCTTGTAAAGTCTTACCCATTGTTCCTTTCTGTCTCCTATCCACCCCACTGAGCCCACAAATAATATTTAAGTTAACTCCCCTGATATTCCCCATAATATTAACCTCTAAAGAGACCTATGTCACCAAAGGCAATCTGATATAGGAAATCCTGTAACTACAGATATATTTTATTATAAATTTGCATTCTCAAGAATGTGCATATTAGAGTTCTTAAGTAAAATGGGCTTGCATAATGGGAAGAGTGTCTGGAGTCTGGGAGAATCCTTTTTCCCACTTCAAATCTGGCTTCAAATGTTTAACAGCTCTATGGCTCTGGAAAAGGCACTTAATCCTTTTTTCTTCAGTTTTTATGAGTTTGTAAAATCTGTTGGGGAAGGAAATAGTAGAGCACTCCAGGATCTTTGCCAAGAAAATCCCAAGGAACTGTTTGGAAAATTTGACACAAATGCAAAATGATTGATAAACAAATTAGAATCTTATTGGTATTTCCTCTTCTGATATAAAACTTATATATAGATTATTTTGTCTATGGAAAATCATAAATCCCACTTTCTATGAATCAGTAGTGATTCATATGAATATTCAAATATCAGCCTATGAAACAAGATCAACCATTCAATTCCTATAATCAAGCAGATCTAATAAAACTGTAGTATTTAAATAGTTTATTTTATTATAAACTCTCTAAAATTATGACTCCCTGAAAAATTCATGATTCTTCATTCAAATACAAAGAATAGGTCTTCTTTAGTGAACAAAAATATAAAAAAATGTTTCTCCTAAAGTGATCAATGAATTACTTCAACATTTGTTGTAGAAAATGGAGTACACTTTAGAGATATACTGTCACATATCTGGTTGAAAATATGACATTGACCCATTAGTATTTTTAAAAATGGAGGAGCTATGTTGTTTCTATTGGTGATTCCATCCATATACATGTCTTTAGGAAAAGATGATATGGAATAGAAGAGGGAAAATTGAGAGAAAATCTCCATTCAAAAATGTATCATCATTTCACTTCCAAACTTCAGATATGTTATTCTAAATGTCCACCTCATCATTGCCTCAACGAATTTACCTTTCACAAATAATTCTAATAATGATATATATGTATATATATTTCTTTCTTCTTATGGAAACTCAGATTCCAAGTTCTACATGCAGTGTGACCTGTGGCCCTGGCTTCAGAAAGCAATCTCTTAAAGGTCAGCCCATCTGCTGCTTTGACTGTACCCTATGTCCTGATGGG
>NC_058135.1:283052355-283069456 GCF_016433145.1 Gracilinanus agilis | reverse complement strand
GGTGTTTTGCAGTGTCTGGATTTCCTTCTTGCCCACATATCAGAGCAGCAAAGGGAAGACTATGGTGGCCATGGAGATCTTTTCCATCTTGGTCTCCAGTGCTGGGATTCTCACCTGTATCTTTGTTCCCAAATGCTATGTGATCCTTCTGAGGGCAGACAGAAATACACTGGAAATATGGAAAAACAAAGCTAGGGGGCAGCTGGGTAGCTCAGTGGATTGAGAGCCAGGCCTAGAGACAGGAGGTCCTAGGTTCAAATCCGGCCTCAGACACTTCCCAGCTATGTGACCCTGGGCAAGTCACTTGACCCCCATTGCCTACCCTTACCAATCTTCCACCTATAAGTCAATACAAAGAAGGTAAGGGTTTAAAATTAAAAAAAAAAAAAAAACAAAGCTAATCCCTAAGAAGCAATGTGTTCTTAATTTCTTCCTCACCAGTCTTAAAGATGCAGCTACTGATTTCTTAATTAATGACTTAAAATAATCTAGATTTTCTACCATTTTTCTTCTGTTATCATCTCTTTTTTTTGTACTAGACTCAGAAAGTGTTTTGACAAAAGTAATATTGCTTGATTTCTGAATATAAGCAGAATTAATTTAGTAATGGTATAAACTACTCTCTAAAGAATAGAGATGAGGAAGAAAATAATGTCTAGAAATTAATAAATAATTATAAAATATTCCTGTTTTTGAATTCTTCATTTAGTAACTGTCACATTTCTTACCCTGGAAAAGTTCATCTAGGATTCTGATACAAAGATATCATATTTACAAAATATATGTCCCCACTTTCTATAACTACATCATATCCATCATTATATTTATCATCTAATATTTAATAAATGAAACATACACAAGAAATTATTTGTTCAGAAAATGTTGTGGGTCCATTTATTTTTTGAGAAAGATGATTTATCCTCAATAAACAAGTATAAAAGTTTTTATATCTTCTATTCATTTTTATAAACTTTTCCATTGTAGAGTTATAGTATGTTGTGGACAATCCTCTATCAGAGATTCGTTGTTCTCTTCTCATTGTTCTCTGAATGATACCTTGAATATATTGGTAGTTTTTTTATTTTGAGATATAATACAAGTAAAGAAATGGTCATGCATAAATAATTGTTCATTTTTCTTTTTTAAAAAACCTTTACCTTCTATTCTAGAATTAATATCAAATATTTGTTGCAAGCCATTTGGTAAGTTCAAAGCAATTAGTATGGAGACTTGTCAAGGGTCACGCAACTAGAAGTATTGGAGGCCAAATTTGAAAACAGAATTTCAAGACTCTAGCCTGAGTCTCAATTCACTGAACCACCTACCTAAAACTTTTTCATTAAGAAAAATCTTTTCCTATATATAATGTTTTGCAATTCAATGCCTAGAACCTTTTTTGTTTGTTTGTTTTTAAAAAGTTAATTTTAATAATCATTTATAATTTTGACTGCAAATTCTCTGTCTTTCATTATTCCATCCTCCACTGTAGTAGGTAAATAATAACACAGAGGGTAGTAGTGGGTGAAAGCAATGAATGAAGAATGATTGGGGTGAAGTTAGTTAACTGCCTGACCCACAATAACACACTGGGAAATCTCACGGACTCCCACAAACACAGGACACAGTTGGGAATTGAATGGTGTCAAGAGTTAGGAATGGCAGTTTAACCAAAATGTCATTCTTATCTAAGCCAGCTAACAAACAACTCAATTAGTGGGTCCTTGAATGGTTGTGGAGAAGGAAAGTAATCCATAAATTATTAAAACTGTTTAATAACAAGTTTAAGGTAAGAGATGAAGCAATAGGTTACACTAAACTAAGAATCTATGGACAAACTCCAGGGACTAGAAAGGTGGGCCACATCTACTCTGTACTAACACAATTTGTCAGGTCCAGCTTGGCTGGCTAGACAGGGATATTGATGTCTCACAACTGGGTCCTCCTCAACTTCAGTCATGATCTAAGGCAGTGATTCCCAAAGTGGGTGCTACCGCCCCCTGGTGGGTACTGCAACAATTCAGGGAATCAGTGATGGCCACAGGTGCATTTATCTTTCCTATTAATTGCTATTAAAATTAAAAAAAATTAATTTCCAGGTGGATAAGTAGTATTTTTTTCTGGGAAGGGGGCTGTAGGTCAAAAAAATTTGGGAACCACTTATCTAAGGTTTTCCAGGAACACAGGTCCACAGCAAATTAATCCACAAATAGATGAAGACAGGGAGCTGAACCAGTCTGGATATCCGCCATCCAGAGCCAAATTCATTGCTCAAACCTGAACTTCCACAGGATAGATTTTTCTTGTAGGAGACAAATCCACTTCCCTGGTCTCTTCACTAGAGACACAACACCAACATATAACTTCCTCAGTCATGCCAAAGTCTCTCAGGAAAGGCTTCCTTCCTTCTCACTATTCCATTATTAGAACACTGCAAACTTGCCTGACAAGCCTGCCTGCTATCTACATATTTATATATCTACCTTATCTACATGACCTACCTTGTATTTGCCTGCAACACTACCCAATGAAATAATATGTTATATAACTCACATTTTATTTGGGAAATGACACAAAAGATATTTCTATAATACCAGTGGTTCTAAAAAATCCCATATGACAAGTAAAATAATATGATAAATAATGTGATCAATCTACATTCAGAACTCATCTGGCCTCTGTCTTGTGTTTAATACTATTTTTCATTATGATTCCTGTGGAATAAAATGAATTTGGGAAGATTTCTATTTAGCTTATTTTGTCAAATAGTTTCTGTAGTATTAAGCTTAGGTGTTCTTTAAATATTTGAAAGAATTCACTTGTGAATCCTTCAGGTCCTAGGGAATTTTTTCTTGGGGAGTTCCCTGATGACTTGCTAAATTTATAATTCTGAGTAAGAATTACTTAAGTCTTTTATTTCTGCTTTTTTTGAACTAGGCATTTTATATTTTTATAAATATTTTTATATTTAACCTAAATTATCTTTTTTATTGCCACATAATTTGGCATAATAGCTCATAATAATTGTCTAAATTAACTCTTCATTAGAGGTGAGATCATCCTTTTCATTTTTAATATCATTAACCTGATTCTCTTCTTTCTTTTTTATTAGAATTATTGATATTTTATTGATGTTATTTGTTTTTGAAGCAATCCAGGTATATTAATTGTGATATTGTTTTAAGAGTGCTCAAAAACTTAACTTTTATACAGCTAATGATTGATCTCTGTAATCTTGAGTCAAATTAAACATAGACCTTGACAAATAACTAGCCCTTCCCTAAGGCTACACCCCAGAAGACAGGTCAGTTATCTCAATCTCTTTACTTTACCTTCAATGATCAATTTACATAGGTATCAAACATCAGTAGGTGCCTTAGGTCATATCCACCCTGGATCTGGATCTTAGCTCTACCTATTGTTTTAGGTTTTGGTAATTTGCATTTTTTGATGATTACCTCATAATGTTAATGTATCAGGCCACTGGGCTCTCCCCTTCCCCCCATACTGTTGTACACCAATAAAGGTGACAAGAAGTCAGCTGGCAAGGAAGCTTTTAACCATCAGAGTTCCTAACCATGGAGCTCTTGACTATCAGAGCTCTGAACCATCAAAGCTCTTAACCACCAGAGCTTACTCACTGCCTATCTATCTTATGCCAAAATGTTCTGTGCCTGTGTGTCTTTATTCTTGCCTTATGTTCTCTTTCCATTAGTCCTTAACCCATAACCCATTTTCACTCAGTCCTTGGTTCCCCTTTCTAAGTGCCCAACCCACTAGGAATCTTCCTGGAATCATTGGATGGCTTTAAATTTTTTAAACATTAGGAAAACCATTGACATAACTGACCATATCAACAACTAAACTAACTGAAAACACATGATTATCTCAATAGATTCAGAAAAATTATTTGACAAAATATAACAGCCATTCCCATTGAAAACACTAGAAAGTATAAGAATAAAATTGTATGTATTGTTAGGGTCCGTTCTCCGTGAGCCCACCCAACAAACTGAGACCAACACTGCAATTCACAAGGAGGTTCGTTTATTGAGCTGGTGCACCAGGGGAAGCAAGCAGGGTTCTTTTAAAGTAACTGGAATGGGGGAAGGGATAGGAATTGGAATTTTGGTGGGCTTAATCAGTCTCCAGGATGTTCTTATCTCAACATTGTCCCAGATTGTTCTTATCTGGACATCATCCCAGGAAAGTTCTTATCCAGACTGTCAGTACATCATAAACCATTGCTAAACTACCGGAGGTTGTGACCAGCCCTTTGGTCTAGATAAAGCTCATACTGGAAAAAGTCCTTCTTCAGTACTTATATTCATCAGCAAGTATCATCTGCAATGGGGTTATTTTAGAAGCCTTCCCAATAATAGCAGGAGGGAAGCAAAGAAGTCCATTATCACCACTATCATTTAATATGGTTTTGGAAGAGTGATCCCCAAAGTGGGCGCCACCGCCCCCTGGTGGGTTCTGCAGCAATCCAGGGGAGGCAGTGATGGCCACAGGTGCATTTATCTTTCCTATTAATTGGTATTAAAATTTTTTAAAAATTAATTTCCCGGGGGCTAAGTAATATTTTCTCTGGAAAGGGGGTGGTAGGCCAAAAAAGTTTGGGAACCACTCTTCTTGGGTAGCAGAAGAGAGGGGAGTAAGTGAATGGAATTCTTTCTCCTGCCCCTCCTGATGGTTGCTACCCCAGGAAACTGTTATAACAGAATTCCTTTTTGACCAGGAATGGAGGGTATTTGGACTTGGCTATCTCAGGGCTAAATTGGCTGACAGAGAATTATCCTACAGAAATTAGCAACTTCCACTGTTGGAGGGTTATTCCTAAAGCCCCAGATAGATTAAGTGCTCAGGGTGACTTCAAACAGCAGTCCTGCACTCTGAATTACAGGTATGCTCAGAATTTGCCTGGATGAAGATTTGACTATGGTAAGATATGAATTTCGTTGGTAAATCCTGAAAATATAACTCCTCACACCCCACAGACTTAACAATGGAGGAATTTATTAAATCAGAGAAACAGGGAAAGAAAGAGAATTTTAGGATGGAGGGTGAGATAAAAATATCCAGTATCTTCAGGATATTGACAGAAATAGCAGTACCCCAGAGAGGAATGCCTTGAATAAACTTATTCCCTTAACTTCCTCACAAACTAAACTTTCTCTTAAATCTAATGTTATCAAGTTTAAGATGGTGAAGATAATCTTGATTATAGATCTATATTGTTAAAGATAGACTGTGATAATACATGTAAGGTATTTTCACAGTGCTCACAGCCTGATTATAGTCAATATGGAGTATTCAGAAAAGAAACACCCTGCTCTCTGAGGTTAGAGATAAGCTAGTTTTATATTATAGGAGGTCACTAACTCTATTTGATGTATATGAATATGATGTACAGAGAGATGATAAGATGGTATTTCTTCTTTATAACAGTTGCCCAGGCAGGATCCTTTAGGTCAAAGTGGTTTATCCTTTCAGGACCCACCTGGGGTTAATTGATATTAATTATTGGGCTCTTCAGCTGAGGTAACATTGGTAATCTGACTGCTTGACTCCCTTCCCAATTAAGCTTTATAAAGCAATTCAGGAAGGTACTTTAAACTTTAAATTTTAAATATTTGACACAGAAGGATAATGGTGTGGGTTAGAGGTAATTGGGAGACCTTACTCTAAAATGATACTAATGAATCTCTAACTGCAGGCAAATGAAGAAATCAAGATGTTAGCTTCTCTGTGGTACAGCCTGGTCAGGGCTAAACCAGAGTAGGCAAACTGCTGTGAAATCTTCAGCTTCTTCTTCAATAGATCTTAAGCCTAATCAGTTGAGATATCCGCCCTTTCCACCCTCTTCTTCTTCTCCTGCCCACTTCCTGGATCCCTCCTGGGCCCTGGGAAGCCTAGATAACTAAGATGATGAACTTCCTACTATCTAGGGGCAGAAGAAACAGTGATGGTGGTCAAATACAAGTTGATAACAGTACAGGAAACACAGAAGGAGCTTGCAGGGTAGTGTTTGCAAGTCTCTATCTCCAAAGACCAGGATCCACACTGATCTCTAGCCTCAGGGACAGTTAAAAGACCCCAGAACCTATGTCAACTGCTCTCTCCTGAGTCCACATGCCTCTCTAGGAACATTCTATTCAACTGAATCACCTGTCAATCAAAGTGAACTTTAAGTTCCCAGAGATTCAGTATAACAGTAGCTGAGAAGAAGCAATTCTTACCTTTTTCCCAGCCACCCAGCTCCGCAGAGAATCAGATTGCCAAGCTGGGTGTCCTGCTTTTATACCCACATTTTTAACTGCCTCAACTACCTCCTCACCTGTATTTCTGGGGGGTACTCTGGAATTCTGTTAGGCAGGTCATCCCACTTAAGATCATGCATTTTACAATACATATTATAAAGAACTTTGTATTAAAAGGTATAGAAAAAAACAGAAGTTCCTACCAAAACTTTTTATACATAAAACAGGAAGCCAAAAAGAGCTCCTGCATGCATGATATTTTAACTCTTCAATTTAATTTACTTCCACCAGAACAATCTAGATTTCTCACCAAAGTTGAAAGATTTCATATATATATATTTGTGACAAGTATACATCAGTTCATAGATTTTCTTAATATCACACAGCAAGTGGCTAAATATAAACTCATGTGAATCCTATATAATAATAAGTTTGTTTGCTATTGTCAGTAACTGGGTTATTGTGAATTTTGGGAATTTTGTACTTTATTTGAATGTGTATTTATCTACTCTACTAGTATTTTGATTTTATATATCTGTTATTTTGTAAAAATCATTTTCACTTACACAGTGGTTCATGGCCAAGTTTAAAAATGAAATGGGTCTCATTTTTGATGAGGAACCTTTGTATTCTACCTCTCCTTGACTGACACAGTGTGCCACTGATTATAAGATATTTTTTTGAATTTTAAAGCATTTTTTATTCTTTTTCAATGCAGTATATGAATACTTTTCAAGTACATATTAACAATATTAATCTTTTTTTAAATTTTGCAGTAATACAAGTTTAAAATACATTTGTTCTAATTAAACTGCATACCCAAAATCTTTAAACAACAGAAATAATGCCACTGATTGTTTAAAAAGTATGGGACTTTGCTTAATGAATCTGTCTGAATCCAAAAGAAGGGAATTTAAAAAGAGCCATTGCAAAGTGCTAAAGAAGCACAAAGCTAACCTGCATAGTTTGTCTCAAATCAATTTTCATAAGCCAGGATTAGCTATTACCTTACAGGGACAGTTACTCAGGTTCATCCTTTGATATTACCATCATCTATCAATCAATCAACATTCAAATAATTTTCTCTACAACAACCAGAAGACCATTTCTGAAGATTCATCAACAAATTTAAGCCAGCCAAGACAGAGCTAAACATCTAACAGCAGCTTGTGGTACGCCCTGTTGCCAGGCAACCAGCCTGTCAGCATCTATTTGTGGGTACCTTTTAAGAACAGCTTAAGATGATATTTTCAGTTTAATTAGTTATTAAATTCCTATATTTTAATCCTAATTCCTCTTTCCTTTTACCTCTCAATCATTCTTGTTTACCTTTCATTAAATCAGTTACTGTGAACAAAGACCTGATTACTTACCTGCTTAGCTGCAAAAGAATTCTTTCCTGAGAGGAGAGTTGATTACAGTTTTTACTGAAGAGCTCAGTTGAAGTGAATCTCTACTCCTGTCTCTTGGTTCAATATCATTAATAACTATTATATCTCATAGTCAGATGAAAAGTCATCCTGATTACCACAAATTATACTGTGATTACCATTGAAATATACAAAATAAATCCTATTGATCAGTACCTGTGAGAGGAGGGTGCTGTCCAAGAGCTAAAGTCTACTGCCATCTAGTGATTAAAAGTATCATCCTCCTGCAGTCTCTCAGACCTGCTTTTTCATCATCTCCTGGCAGTTTGCTCTCTGGGCATCTGTATTCCTCAAAGTATCCCTTTCCTTACAGATGCCACATATCCCCCTTTTTAAAAAAATTAAGAAGAGAGTATGTAATAGTAAAAAAGAAATAAAAAATTTAACAAAACAACATCAAAAATAATTAGAATAATAAATATAACAAAAGGCAAATAAATAATAAATAATGAATTCTAAATCAAAGAGCCAAATTAAATCAATAAAGCTTATATAGGGCTAATAATAATAATTAAAAAATAATAAAATGATCTCACATCACAAGCGATCCCAAATTAATGTGTTATCAGTCCCACAATTCTGTAGGACTGGAGTATTAATATAGCATCTTACCCATGGTCAGCCAGGATTAAATAAAGTTGCCTGATTCTAAAATATAAAGGAGTATGTGCTGATGCAAAAGGGAAGCATGAATTCTAGGTCTGAAATTAGCTTCAGTTCAGGGATCTTAAGAGCCACAATGATAGTTGCAGATTTGGGACAAGGGAGTCCTGCATCTGAGATTCATCAGACCACTGCTTCCTGGAACATCCAAAAGCATACATTGCCTTGGATTAACTTTTTATGGATGCTATAGGCATAATTAATGGCTCATACCTTGAGTATGATTACAGTGTGCATTTACTCTATTATAATCTCTTTTTCCATACTAAGACCTAATTGGGTTTTTTTCTGGGAATGCTTGATGACTATGGGTTTTTCTCATGGATTCCTGATATCTGTGAAAATAAAAGCAAAATCTCATTCCCAAATGAAAGACTCATTGGGTCTTATATTGATAGAGAGTGTCTGATAATATCTTTTTTGTTTCTGAATTTGGGCTTTTAATTTTCTTTTAGTTCTTATGTAATGGAGCAGAGAAGACTAAAAAGTAACAGAGTCCCTTATGGTCCCCTCAGGAGAGCCTAGCTGGGTTTTCATCGGACCTCTTATCTCAGAGGTCCCTCAGGGTGTACTTAGCCTAACTGAACCTTCTCCCAACTTCTTATCCCACTTCCCTTTGGCCCACTTGCCTGACCCTACCTAGTTGCTAACAGCACCATGTTTTGCTCCTGAGAAACCCCTTGCTTGCTTAAGGAGTGTGTATTTTCAAACACACTAATTCAATCCTTTAAAATGCAAGCCAAGGAAAAGTTCAAGCCAACTTATTTTCTTATATATGTTCTGTGCATACTTAGATTGTCTTAATGTGGGGAGTGCCTTAATGTGGGGAGTGAATCAAACCTTCTTTGTCTATTGACCAGCAACTTTTAAATTAATCAATCAAAAACTCAAGCACCCATACTTGACACTAAGAGAATTCAGAAGTCTCTTACTAAAGAGGGTGACAACTCCAGAGGACACTGCCCTGCCCCGGGGCAATACTAGACAAATTAAAAGACTGCAATTGGTTCCTGTAAAGTAGAGGAAGGGGCAGGAAGTGATGTGGAAAAAGGAATATAAAAAGCCTTGAACTTCCTGTCCAAAGCACCTTGGGTGTTTGGACTTCTTCTTGAAGGAATGCTTCTGAATCTTCTCCTTTGGATTTTGGTTTTAGAGGACTTGGCCTTGTGACTTGGCCTTCAGTCTTCTCCTTTTGAAGTGTGCTTTGGATGTGTGAGTAGCTAGTCTTCCTTTCCTGGCTTCTGGAGAGATTGGTTCCAGAGATTTCTGTCTTGGCTGTGGAGGAGACTTTTTTGGTGGAACTCTAGCTGAAGACATCACTAGACATTGGGGAGCCTTTTTGGGGATGAGCCTCACTTCACTGAGAAGGGCTGGTCGGCTTGGTAAAAATATGTCTCTTTAACAACATTTTTCCATTTTCACTCCATCTCTTTGTAAAAAAAGCTACTAAAAGTCATTTTGACTAAAGCTATAATATATTTAAATTAGTGACCATAATTTTACTTTAGAATTCTCATATTTAGTCTAAAACCTAAATTTTATATTCTCACACTTAATATATATATAATTATATCCATAAATTATTCATAAGGTAAATGTATTTATTAAAAGGTAATGTTAACATTGAAAACAATAAAAGGTAATTTATCAAAAAGCAAAGATAAATATTACTCAGATGCACATAGATGCAAAAATTTTAAATAAAATACTACTGAGGAGATAATAACAGTATATCACAATGATCATTCACTGTGAGCAGGCAGGATTTATATGATGAAAGCAGAGCTGGTTTAATATCAGGGAAACTATCACCATAATTAACCATATCAGTAACCAAATCACAATATTATCCCAATTGTCATAGAAAAAGCCTATGACAACATGCAACACCCATTCCTGTAAAAAATAGTAGAAATCTGGGGGGGAGTGTGTGGGGTGAAGGGGAAAATAGGAGCATGAATCATGTAACCATGTTAAAATGAATATTAATAAATGTTTAAATAAAAAAATAGTAGAAATCATAGGAATAGATGGGCCTTTTCTTTTAATAAGTGGTTCCCAAAATTTTTTGGCCTACTGCCCCCTTTCCAGAAAAAATAATACTTAGAGTCCCCTGTCACATATTATCACCTCCCCCTTACAGTTATTCACCATCACCAAATGCACCTATGGCCATCACTGCCCCCCTGGATCTCTGTAGCACCCACCAGGGGGCAGTGGCACCCACTTTGAGAATCACTGCTTTAAATAATAAGAGGTATCTCCCTAAAATTTTCAACAAGGATCATCTATAATGGAGATAAGTTAGGAGTTTTCCCAGTAAAATTAGGAATGAAGCAAAAATGCCCTTTATCAGCACTATTATTTAATATTACACTAGAAATTCTAGCTTTAACCTCTGGCAGACCACATTGCTTCTATATAATCCACCATTATCCCAGTTTCTATCACTTGCTAATTATGTGACTATGGTCATTTCAACCCTCAGGGCCTCAATTTCCTTTTATGTGGAATGGGTAATGGGGTTGGGGAATCTAAAGGAGACTTCTAACTCTAAATCCCAAGATCTATTCTTTAATGTAGGGATTGGTTATAAACCTTTTTTGGATCCCTTTAGCAGCCTGGAGGTCTTTCTCATGAGCTCTTCTCTGAAGGGTTTAAAATAAATTATTTAAAAATAAAATACAAGGATTATAAATAAAAACAAAAGGTTTATGAAAATAAAGTGATTTTTTCCATATTAAAAAAAGAATTACTAGTTTTAGCAATAAGTAAAGAATAAAAGAATTTATAGTTAAAATAAGCAATGGGGAAACAAAATTATCTTTTTTTTGGAGGAGATGTGATGAAATATTAAGAGAATTCTAGAGACAGCAGAAAGTTACTTGAAATATTTAATAATTTTATCAAAATTGCAGGATTCAAAATGCATCAGTTTGAATTATTTAATTCTTTAAATTTCCCCTTTGATTTTTAGGATTTCTAATTTTATTCCTTAAAGTAGGATTATTAATTTGTTCTTTTTTTTAGTTGCAAAGCTAATTCAATGATGTAAATTTATTTCTCTTTTTTTTTGATGTTAATCTTTAGAGATATATGCTTTTCTCTAGGTATTTTGGCTATATCTCATACAATTTTGATTTTTGTCTCCACACTTTCTTTCTCCATAATGACATGATTTATTGTTTCTATAATTTGATCTTTTTTTTTTAACCCTTAACTTCTGTGTATTGGCTCCTTGGTGGAAGAGTGGTAAGGGTGGGCAATGAGGGTCAAGTGACTTGCCCAGGGTCACACAGCTAGAAAGTGTCTGAGGCTGGATTTGAACCTAGGACTTCCTGTCTCTAGGCCTGGCTCTCAATCCACTGAGCTACCCAGCTGCCCCCTAATTTGATTTTTGATCCACCACTTATTTTAGAATTAGATTATTTAGTTTCCAACAGTAAAAAGGAATTCTTTTTACCATTTTTAATTTAGTAGGGAACCTTGAGGTTCTCTAACCATAGAGATGTGTAGGGATAAACCAGGCCACAGTGACAGGAAGTAAGAACTAGGGGGCTGGGCCTGCATCAGTTGTTGGTGGTCAGTTGTTGACAGGAGAGTCAGTTGCTGACAGTGGGTACGTGAGTTGCAGACAGTTAAGGCTGGCAGTTGGAGGGAAGTTGGTTGCTGGGCCTGAGATGGTCATTAGGGGTTGGATACTATTAATGTGGAATAGCGTTTAGTTGCTGGTATATAAAAGCAGACCTGAATTCACTGAGAGGACTTTTGTCTTAAACCTTTAAAGAGTTTTTTGCCTCTGGGATCTTTAGAGAGCAGGAAATGTGTCTCATAGATTTAAGGATCTGTTGTCAGTTGGGTACTGATAGGTGGATTGCTATAAAAAACTGATTGAAGGAATGAGTGAGTGGTAGCTGTCTGTATTTTTAGGGAGTTAGGTGGTTAGTGAATAATTGATAGAGTAGAGCAGAGTAGGCCTAGGGCGCCAGGCAGAAGAACCTATCCTAAGAAGACAGAGAGAGTTTAAGGAAATTTTAGGTAGTTATTAGGAATTTTAGGTATATTTATAGGGTATAAGATTAATAATCTCTTTTTCATCTTTCCCTCCTTTACAACATTCTTTTACTATATCTATTTTAATTAAACAAAATTTTTAATTGTTAAAAGATGCTAGAAGTTTTCTTTTTCTGGCGTAAAGGGATAATATTAATTTACAACTCTACTATAATCTCATTAAAACTTAAATTATTAAAAATTACTCTCTTATTTTATCAAAATCTCTATTTTAACCCTTACACAAATACTTTTTAATTTGCATTTCTGGGAAAATTTATTGATGCTAATTTTTATTGCATTAAGATCAGAAAAGGATGCATTTATTATTTTTGCTTTTCTGACCTTAGCTTTGATCTTTCTTTGCCCCAATACATGGAAACCTTTTGCATTGGTCCTTGGGCTGCTGAAAGAAAGGAATGTGTCTTTCTATTTCCATTCAACTTCTCCAGAGATCTTTTGAATCTAAAATTTCTAAAATTCCATTTACCTACTTACTTAACTTCTTTATTTTCTACTTTTTCATTAGACTGAGACCCCGCACTAAAATTGTTTTACTGTTTATTTCCTTCTCTAGCTCATTTAATATCTCCTTTTGAAATTTTGAGGCTATACCAGAAGTTAGTGTTGATATTACTTTATTGTCAATTTTCCCTTTTATCAAGATGTAATTTCCTTCCATCTCTTTTTTTTAATTTAATTTTTAAAATTAATTAATTCAGAACATTTTTACATGATTACATGTGAGAGGCTAATAAGAGAAACAGGGTCTCAAATAGACATTTTTATCTGATCCCCTCTCGATGGCTCTTCCTTATTGAAAACATATTAAATTAGTTTTGAAGACAGACTCAAGTATTATAAAATACCTCTGAACAAACCAGAAGTTAAGAGGTTAACAGTTTCTTTTTTTTGTTTGTTTTTATTATTATTAGACATTTATTAATATTCATTTTTAACCTGTTTACATACTTTATGCCCCTACTTTCCCCTTTACCCCCTGCTCTTCCCCCACCCATGGCCCAATGCACATTTCCACTGGTTGTACCATGTGTCCTTGTTCAGGGTCTATTTCCCATTCATGTCCGCCTCAGCCCATGCATTCAAGCAATTGTTTATCTTATATGTTTCCTCTCCTGCAGTCCTTCCTCTGAATGTGGGTAGCATCTTTACCATAAATCCCTCAGTGCTGTCTTGTGTCATTGCAGTGCTGCTGGTACAGGAGCCCATTACATTCGATTTTACCATAGTATATCAGTCTCTGTGTACAATGTTCTTCTGGCTCTGCTCCTTTCACTCTAGTTTATTATTCCTTTTAGCACAATAGTATTCCATCACCCGCATATACCACAATTTGTTCAGCCATTCCCCAATTGAAGGACATAAACTCACAGTCAAGGTCAAGGTCAAAACTGGACAAAAGCTAGACACAACCCCCTCCCGTGGGGGCTATTTGTCCCTGAGAAAATATTCCCTGACTTTGCTTCCTGATAATAATCCAGTCAAAACTCAGCTTTGGCTTTGTTCTATTCTGAAGTCAAATGAGAATTTTTGTGTTGTGATATGACATAATTTGTAACTTGTGTGCATAATGCAAAGTTTCAGGGGGGTTGTTTTGTGTGAAATGAGTATTGAAATATATATAATAAATTCCATGTTTCCGGAGACAGAGCTGGAAGCATGAGCCAAAATAGTGGTTCCCAAACTTTTTTGCATTACCACCCCCTTTCCAGAAAAAAATATTATTGGCCCCTTGGAAATTAATTTTTTTAATTTTAATAGCAATTAATAGGAAAGATAAATGCACCTGTAGCCATCACCTCCCCCCTGGATTGCTGCAGCACCCACCACAGAAGGTGGCAGCTCCCACTTTGGAAATCACTGAGCTAAAAGATCTACCATGTCCATTACTTCCTTATCAACTAAGCTATACTTATCAGATTATCTGGAGATGATAAATAGATCTCAAGATTTGGCACCTGATCACAGGGACATTGGAATGCTGGAGAGAGGTAAAGATTTGCCCTCCCCCTCAGACAACTCCCAAATTATGAAGGTTTAGTTTCTGTCTGAAGAAAGGCAAGAAATCCAGAGTTTTCAGAGCTGTCCCCTTAAGGGAAGACACTAGAAATAAAGAACAGCTTAACAAGGTGGGACACAGTGAATCAAAGGAAAGAAATCTTTTATTAATATAACTAAGCACACCCCAGGAAATGGAGAGTAAAAATAAGCAAAGAACTCACTAAGTTTCTTGATCTTTTTTTTTTTTTTTTTTTTGGTAATAAGAAATCTTTCTTTTTTTTATGTGCCATACATTTTTTTTTATTTAAACATTTATTAATAAATATTTTTAACATGGTTACATGATTCATGCTCCTACTTTCCCCTTCACCCCCCGCACTCCCCCCACCCATGGCCGATGCACATTTCCACTGGTTTTGTCATGTGTCCTTGATCAAGACCTATTTCCAAATTGTTGGTGGTTGCATTGGTATGGTAGTTTCGAGTCCACATCCCCAATCATGTCCACCCCGACCCATGCGTTCAAGCAGTTGCTTTTCTTATATGTCTCCTCTCCTGCAGTTCTTCCTCTGAATGTAGGTAGCGTTCTTTACCATAAATCCCTCAGAGCTGTCCTGGGTCATTGCATTGTTGCTGGTACAGAAGCCCATTACATTCAATTTTACCACAGTATATCAGTCTCTGTGTACAGTGTTCTTCTGGCTCTGCTCCTTTTGCTCTGCATCAGTTCCTGGAGGTCTCTCCAGTTCGCCTGGAACTCCTCCAGTTTATTATTCCTTTTAGCACAATAGTATTCCATCGCCCGTATATAACACAGTTTGTTCAGCCATTCCCCAATTGAAGGACATCCCCTCCTTTTCCAGTTTGTTGCCACCACAAAAAGCACAGCTATAAATATTTTGGTACAAGTCTGGTTATCTATGATCTCTTTGGGGTACAAACCCAACAGTGGTATGGCTGGATCAAAGGGCAGGCATTCTTTTATAGCCCCTTCAGCATGATTCCAAATTGCCAGCGAGAATGGCTGGATCAGTTCACAACTCCACAAGCAATGCATTAATGTCCCAATTTTGCCACATCCCCTCCAACATTCATTACTCTCCCCTTCTTTCATTTTAGCCAATCTGCTAGGTGTGAGGTGATACTTCAGAGTTGTTTTGATTTGCATTTCTCTAATTATTAGAGATTTGGAACACTTTCTCAAGTACTTATTGATACTTTTGATTTCTTTACCTGAAAATTGCCTATTCATGTCTCTTGCCCATTTATCAATTGGGGAATGGCTTGATTTTTTATACAATTGCTTTAACTCCTTGTATATTTGAGTAATTAGACCCCTGTCAGAGATTTTTGTTATAAAGATTTTTTCCCAATTTGTTGTTTCCCTTCTGATTTTGACTACATTGTTTTTATTTGTACAAAAGCTTTTTAGTTTAATATAATCAAAACCATTTAATTTACATTTTGTAATTTTCTCAAACTCTTGCTTGGTTTTAAAGTCTTTCCTTTCCCAGAGATCTGACAAGTATACTATTCTGTGTTCACTTAACTTGTTTATAGTTTCCCTCTTTATATTCAAGTCATTCACCCATTCTGAATTTATCTTGGTGTAGGGTGTGAGATGTTGATCTAAACCTAATCTCTCCCATATTGTTTTCCAAATTTCCCAGCAGTTTTGTAAAATAGTGGGTTCATGTCCCAAAAGTTGGGCTCTTTGGGTTTATCATACACTGTCTTGCTGACATCATTAACCCCAAGTCTATTCCACTGATCCTCCCTTCTATCACTTAGCTAGGACCATATTGATTTAATGACTGCTGCTTTATAGTATAGTTTGATATCTGGTACCGCTAGGCCCCATTCCTTCACATTTTTTTTCATTATTTCCCTTGATATTCTTGATCTTTTGTTATTCCAAATGAAATTTGTTATAGTTTTTTCTAATTCAGTAAAGAAGTTTTTTGGTAGCTTGATAGGTATGGCGCTAAATAGGTAAATTAATTTGGGTAGAATAGTCATTTTTATTATGTTAGCTCGACCTACCCATGAGCAATCAATGGCTTTCCAATTGTTTAGATCCAGTTTTACTTTTTGGTAAAGTGTTTTGTAGTTGTTTTCATATAATTGCTGTGTTTGTTTTGGTAGATAGATTCCTAAGTATTTTATGTTGTCTAGGGTGATTTTAAATAGTGTTTCTCTTTCTACTTCTTGCTTCTCTAGTGTGTTGGAAATGTATAGGAATGCTGATGATTTATGTGCATTTATTTTGTATCCTGCAACTTTGCTAAAGTTTCTGATTATTTCTACAAGCTTCTTAGTTGATTCTCTAGGATTTTTTAAGTAGATCATCATATCATCTGCAAAGAGTGATAGCTTAGTCTCTTCCTTGCCTATTTTGATACCTTCAATTTCTTTTTCTTCTCTAATTGCAACTGCTAGTGTTTCTAGTACTATGTTGAATAATAGAGGTGATAATGGGCATCCTTGTTTTACTCCTGATCTTATTGGGAAGGCTTCTAATTTATCCCCAATACATATGATGCTTGTTGATGGTTTTAGGTATATACTGTTTATTATTTTTAGGAAAGGTCCTTCTATTCCTATACTTTTCAGTGTTTTCAATAGGAATGGATGCTGTATTTTGTCAAAGGCTTTTTCAGCATCTATTGAGAT
>NC_058135.1:283039324-283051855 GCF_016433145.1 Gracilinanus agilis | reverse complement strand
AAGGGAGAATGTATATATTATAATATATAATGTAAAGTTTAAATTCCTTTGAGAGTAATTTTAAGATAAGAAATTTGCCATCTCCCCAGAATCCAGACAATGATCTATTTAGAGAAGACACCATGAAGATACCTGCAGAAAGCCATAGTGCATCAAGAAGATCCAAAATGAACTTTGGCGTGCAGTTGCTTGAACTATGGGGAGTTGAATGTATTTGTTTTGAATGTACACTCTTATGCCAAAGGGGACTGCCTCCTAATTGGCTTTTTGTCAATATGCCTAGCAATCATTGGATCATTGGTTTTGTCCTCTTTTCTTTTTATTCCCAAATTTTTGTAACTTAAAAGTTTCCCTTGGCTCTTGTAAGAGAAATTCACACAGCCCAAGAGGTGGATGCCCTCTTCCATTTAATAGAAATAGGGGAATATGAGGGAGGTCAATAAGAGAAACAGAGTCTCAAATAGATATTTTTATCTGAGCCCCTCTTGATTGCTCTTCCTCATTGAAAACATATTAAATTAGTTTTGAAGAAAGCCTCAAGTATTATAAAATGCCTCTGAGTAAACCAGTGGTTAAGAGGGTAACAGTTTCTCTTTAATACAGAAATGCAGAAAATTATGCTCAAAATTTTTCTTAGACAGTCAAAATCAAAACTGGACAAAAACTAGACACAACCTCCTCCACTGTGGGCTATTTGCCCCTGAGAAAATATTCCTCGACTTAGCTTACTGATAATAACCCAGCCAAAATTTAGCCTTGGCCCTTTTCTATTCTGAAGTCAAATGAGAATTTTTGTCTTTTGATATGACATAATTTGTAACTTTTTCACAAACACGAAGTTTTGGGGGGGTTATTTTGTGTGAAATGAGTCTTGAAAAAAAATATGTATAATAAAATCCATGCTCCCAGAGACAGAGCTGGAAGCATGAGCTGAAAGATCTTCTGAGCCCATTACTTCCTTATCAACTAACCTGTACTTATCAGAATATCTGTAGATGATAAACAGATCTCAAGAATTACAGGATTCATGTTCTATCCCTCCCCTCTCCCACCCCCTTCACATAGCCAACTCACAATTCCACTGGGTTTTATTTATTTTTAAATTTTTTTTAAATTTTTATTTTTTGAAAAATTTTCCATGGTTACATAATGTTATATTGAATCTCTGGGAGCTTGAAGATCACCTTTGATTGACAAATAAGTCAGTTGGATGGAATGTTCCCAGGGAAGTCATGCAAGAGGCAGGAGGAGGGGCAATTGAGAATCCTGCAGAAGTTCTGGGTCTTGGACCTGTGCTGAGGCTGGAGATAGGTGGATCCTGGTCTTGGAGTGAGAGGGTGCAACATCTCTCTCTGCAAACTCTTCCTGTACTTAAGATACCATTCCAACCTGTACCTGAGCACCAGCTTGGTGTCTACTGCCCCTAGATATTAGGAGTTACATCATCTAGATATCTAGGTTTCCCAGGGCCCGGGAGGGATCCGGGTAGTGGGCAGGAGACGAAGAAGAGGGTGGAAAAGGGTGGAAATAACTCAACTGTAAGGCTGAAGATCTATTGAAGAAGAAGACAAAAAATATCTCAGCAGTTTACCTACTCTGGTTTAGTCCTGGCCAGGCTGAACCAGAGGGAAGCTACATTGATTCTTCATCTGCCAGCAGTTGAGATTTCATTAGTAACCAGTAGAATAGGGTCTCCTACACCACAGTCCTTTACCCTTATCCTTCTTGTTATTATAAAGTTTAAAGTACCTTCCTAAAGCAGTGTCAAAGCTTGTTTTGGGAAGGGAGAAATCGCAGTCAGAATACAAGGCATTATCCTAGCTAAAGAGCCCAATCAACATATCAAATTAACCCCAGGTGGGTCCTGAAGGGATCAACCTCTTAGACCTGAAGGATCCTGCCTGGGCAACTGTTATAAAGGAGAAGGGTCATCTTATTTCTCTCTGTACATCAATTTACCATCTCAAATAGATCAAGAGACTCCCCATAATTATAACAATAATTAATGTTTTTACTTTACCCTTCAACCCCTCAAACCCACCTGCTCCACCCCACCTCATAGCTAACTTGCATTTCCATTGGTTTTAGCATGTGTGATCAGTCAAGACGTATTTACATATTATTGATAGTTACATTGGTGTGGTGTTTTCTGGTCTACATCCCCAATCATGTCCTCATCAACCCAAGTGTTCAAGCAGCTGTTTTTCTTCTGTGTTTCCACTCCTGTAGTTCTTCCTCTGAATGTGGGTCATGTTCTTTTTCATGAATCCCTCAGAATTTTCTTGGGTCATTGCATTGCTGTTAGTACAGACGTCTATTACATTCAATTTTACCACAGTGAATCAGTCTCTGCGCACAATGTTCTTCTGGCTCTGCTCCTTTCACTCTGCATCAATTCCTGGAGTTCTTTCCAGTTCACATGGAATTCCTCCAGTTTATTATTCCTTTGAGCACAATAGTATTCCATCACCAACATATACCATAATTTGTTCAGCCATTCCCCAATTGAAGGGCATACCCTTGTTTTCCAGTTTTTTTGCCACCACAAAGAGAGCAGCTATAAATATTTTTGTGCAAGTCTGTTTATCTATGATCTCTTTGGGGTACAACCCCAGTAATGGTGTGGTTGGATCAAAGGTCAGGCATTCTTTTATCGCTCCTTGGGCATAGTTCCAAATTGCCATCCAGAATGGTTGGATCAGTTCACAACTCCACCAGGATTGCATTGATGTCCCAATTTTTCCACATCCCCTCCAACATTCACTACTCTCCCCTGCTATCATTTTAGCCAATCTTCTAGGTGTGAGGTGGTACCTCTGAGTTGTTTTCATTTGCATTTCTCTAATTACTAGAGATTTAGAACACTTTCTCATGTGCTTATTGATAGTTTTGATTTCTTTATCTGAAAATTGCCTATGCGTGTCCCTTTCCCATTTATCAATTGGGAAATGGCTTGATTTTTTATACAATTGATTTAGCTCCTTGTATATTTGAGTAATTAGACCTCTGTCAGAATTTTTTGTTATAAAGTTTTTTTCCCCGCTTGCTGTTTCCCTTATGATTTTGCTTGCATTGTTTTTGTTTGTACACAAACATTTTAATTGGATATAATCAAAATTGCTTATTTTGCATTTTGTAATTTTCTCTAACTCTTGCTTCGTTTTAAAATCTTTCCTTTCCCAGAGATCTGACAAGTATACTATTCTGTGTCCACCTAATTTACTTAAAGCAATCATGAGAGGCTGAAGACAATTTGAAAAAGGAAATACATGAACTAAAATGTGAAAATAAAGTATTAAAAGCCAGAATTGGCCAGCTTGAAAATGAAGCAAATAAGGCAAAAGATGATCTACAAAGAAAATCTGACGAAAAAGAGAAGGGTGACCAAAAAGCCAGGGATGAAATTCTGTCTTTAAAAAATAGAACTCAACAACTAGAAGCAAATGATTTTACAAGGCAGCAAGAATAAGTTAAACAAAATTTTAAAAAATGAAAAATTTGAGAAGAATATGAAACACCTCATTGATTCAACCAAAGATCTGGGGAACAGAGCTGGAAAAGACAACTTAAGAATTATTGGTTTACCAGAACATCATGATAAAAGAAAAACTTTAGATAGCATTTTACAAGAAATTATGAGAGAAAATTGCCCAGAAATTCCTGAATAAGAGGGAAAAGTGGAAATTGACAGGATCCACAGATCATCTCCTACATTTAATCCACAACTGAGAACTTCTGGGAATATTATAGCCAAATTAAACAACTACCAGACCAAGGAAAAATATTACAAGCTGCTAAAAAGAAGTCATTCAGATATCAGGGAACCACAGTTAGGATAACACAGGATCTGGGTGCATCTACATTGAAGGACTGGAAGCCATGGAACACAATATTCCCGAAACCAAGAGAACTGGGTCTACAACCAAGAATCAAGTATCCAACAAGACTCACTATATTATTGCAGGGGAAAGTATGGTCATTCAATAAAATCGAGGACTTCCAAACATTCATCAAGGAAAAAAAACGGACTTAAACAGAGTTTGCTGCCCAAACCCAGAACTCAAGAGAATCAACATAAAGTAATTAAGAGAATGGGGAGAGGAGAAAAAAATTATTTTCTTTAAGGGACACAACAAGTTCAATAAATTCATATCCCAAGAATAAAAGAAGGTATTGGCAAATATTAAAAATTATTTTTACCAACAAGGTAACTAGAAGAAGTTTACATAGAGGGAACAGGGACAAACTGTATAGGATGAAATGTCAAGAGATATATAAAAAAATATATATATATATGTATATATGTATGTATGTCGGTAAAAATATATACAAATCTGTGGGGGAAGAAGATAATAATAAGAAAAATAGGAAAACAAACAAAAAGGAATAAATTTATATTCCATAAAGAAGCGCATGGGGATCAACAGGGAAAAATAACAATACAATGTAAGGGTAAAGAGGTTAGAGAGAGGAAGCATTCAATACTTAAGTGCATTGAAAACAACGTAGAGAAGAACAATCAGATCCACTGGGGCAGAGAATTGATTCATGCCCTATAGAGAAGTAGAAGGGTAACAAACGGACTGGTGGGGAGGGAAGCAGTACTAGGGAGGGAGAGGGCTTTAAAGAACAATAAGAGGGGAATAAGAAGGGAGGGGGAAGAAAGGGAAGTATAATAAGGGAGGGGAATATAGGGACTGATTGAAAACAAAACACTGGTATAGAAGGACACAGTGAAAGAAGAAAGGGCTGGACTAGGAGAGAGAATCAAAATGTCTGGGAATGCACAGTTGATAATTATAACTCTGAATATGAATGGGATGAACTCGCCCATAAAATGGAAACAAATAGCAGAGTGGATTGGAAAACAAAACCCAAACATATGTTGTCTACAAGAAACACACATGAGACAGAAAGACATACATAGAGTGAAAATGAGAGGATGGAGCAAAATCTTTTGGGTTTCAAATGAGAAAAAGAAGGCAGGGGTGGCTATCATGATCTCTGACATGGCCAAAGTAAAAATAAATAAGGTTAAAAGAGATAGGGAAGGTAACTACATCCTAATTAAAAGCAATATAAACAATAAAGAAATATCAGTACTCGATATGTATGTACCAAACAGTATAGCTTCCAGATTTCTAAAGGAGAAGCTAGTGGAGCTCAAGGATGAAATAGATAGCAAAACCATACTAGTGGGGGACCTCAACCTTCCCCCATAAGATCTAGATAAATCAAACCAAAAAATAAATAAGAAAGATAAGAGAGGTGAATGAAACCCTAGAAAAATTAGTTAATAGATATATGGAGAAAAATAAATAGAGAAAAGAGGAATACACCTTCTTTTCAGCAGCACATGGAACATTCACAAAGATAGACCATGTAATAGGGCACAGAAACATGGCAAACAAATGCAAGAAGGCAGAAATAATAAATGTAACTTTCTCAGATCATAATGCCATGAAAATAGTTATTAGTAAAAATACATGGAGAGGCAAATTAAAAACTAACGGGAAATTAAATAATATGATTCTCCAAAATCATTTCGTGAAAGAACAAATCACAGAAACAATAATTTAATTGAAGACAATGATAATGATGAGACATCTTACCCAAACCTATGGGATGCAGCCAAAGAAGTTCTAAGGGGAAAATTTATATCAATGAGTGCATATATGAACAAATTAGGGAGGTGTCTACTAGGTTTTATATGTGTCATTGATCAAGACCTTTTTCCATATTTTTGATATTTGCTCTAGGATGTTTGTTTAGAGTCAATATCCCCAATCATATCCTTATCAACCCATGAGGTTTGGTAGTTGTATTTCTTCTGTGTTTCTACTCCCACAGTTCTTCCTCTGAATGTGAATAGCGTTCTTTCTCATAAGTCCCTCAGAATTGCACTGTGTAAGAATGAAAATTTAGGTATTTATAGATATATATTAAAATGTGTGGCCGCCAGGAATCAAGAATTCAGGTTGATTCTGTAATTAAATCAGACCCAAGTCAGCATCGGGTTGAGGCAAGTTTATTTACAATCAGGAAGGTAAGAGTATAGGAATAAAGAGAAAAAGGAGAGGCTAGTCCAGGCCAAAGGCCTAGACAGAGAGAGAAGGTTAAAAGGCTAAATAAATGAAGCTGCAAGCCACAAGGCCCAACAGCCAGATAGGCAGACTTTAGAAATGGCCCAGCTAGGCCAAGGAAGTCAGCCTAACTTACCCACATGACAATACAGAGTGCAAGTGTTCTGTGGTCTCAGGAGATGCTTCTGCTCCCAGTTCCAGAAGGCAACAACCCCCACAGGAAGTTCACTCACTTACTTAAAGAGATCGTGTCTTTCATCACTTCCTGTGGTCCACCTCTAATTCAAATGGATAAATGGCAGTTTCTACATTGATTTGGACTGCCCAAAGGGCTGTCCCTTATTTTTGATTTGTTACTTATTGTCAAGTGTGGGTAACTCGTCTCCCCTCCCCACTAAGGGAGGTTAGGGTGACATCATTAGCACGCCTAGGTTGAGTAGATCTTGACTATGAATGGGCTTGAGCTAGTTCCATTTACACAACTGGATCATTGTATTGCTGCTTGTAGAGAAGTCCATTACAATCGATTTTACCACAGTATATCCATCTGTCTGTAAATTGTTCTTGTTCTGCCCCTTTCACTCTGTATCAATTCCTGGAGGTCATTCCAGTTCACCTGAAATTCCTCCAGTTCATTATTCCTTTGAGCACAATAGTATTCTATCACCAGTAGATACCACAATTTTTTCAGTCACACCCAATTGAAGGGCACAGCTGTAATAAAAGTGACCTTGGCTATACAAGTGGGAGGAGTAAGGAGGATGGAATCAGGCCAGTCTTGAGGCTATAGAAGTAAGTTACGGGTATGGAAGCAGCTAGGATCCTTCACCCAAATTGGCAGAGAGATAGTTGAAATATTCTCCTGTAAATATACCCAAACTCCTTTAACTTCAGGATTCTATAGCTCTGCTCTGAGAAGGAAGTAATTTCCTATTGAATAAATGGTGGAGTCAAACAGGTAGTGTAGAATAGAGAGAGGGGGTCATGATAGTTTTTTCTACCTTTGGCTGAGTTCTGAAATCAGTTAGGGGTTTGGAATCTTGAGGGAGAAAAGTCAACTGGTTTGAGTTTCTCATGGAGAGGGTTTCTGACCAGCTGAGCTCCTTCCTTGCCTATCTGTAGAATTGAAATTTAGCCTGGCTTTGAAATATTTATTTCAGAAATTGTTATTTTAGATAAACCCTTTGTATCTTCCTTCCCTATTTTATTTCCTACCTTCCCCCCTTACCTTACATGTCTGTGGAGTTAATAAGGAGAGTAATTAGAGAGGAGTTCAAATCTGTGAAGGGTTAATTATTATTTGACAGTATTAGATATAAAGAAACTAGTCAGTCATCATTTATTCCCTTTAAATATCAAGAGGATTTTGTAAGCTGAGTTAAAGGCAAGTCCTTACTCAGACTCCATCTTTGCCTCCCTTCCCCCACCTGAGGTTCCTGAGACAAAGGTTAGGGCTTCCTCAATCCACTTTCCTGACAAATCATCCTTTAAAAATAATAAACACCTTTGTGTTTCAACAGACCTATTAGTATAATTTGCCAGTTAGTTATTAAGAGAGGGAAGAAGAGGGAAAGAACCAACATACTCTGGGCTTGAAGGGAAGCCGGGGTATCCATCTTGAAGGAATGTGTAACTTCAAAACAAGTCCCTTCCTGTGAAATTGACTAAAGCTTGTGGTTAATTTCAGTTCAGTCCATTTCTCTTAGTTTGTCTCTGAGTCTAAGTCCCAATCTGTAAAACCTGCTGTCTTTGCCTGATTAGATTAATTCCTCCTCTCCCTAAAGATCTTTGTTTCCCTTCCAGTGTTATACTCCTGACTTCAGCCATATTATATCCTGAATCTCCTTATTCCAGCCTACTTGTAACCTAGATTTCGTACTTAGCAAGTCCCTGACAACCTCCTTTCAAAATTCCCTTTTACCACACACCTTTCCTCAAATTATCCACATTACATCAGGAAATATGGCAATTCCTGATCCAACTGTTAATGGTGCTGACTAGCTGTAGGCTTTAGAATGTCCAGACAGTTGTCCTTACTTGGCCCTAGATGAAAGATAGGCAATGACTACAAGTTCTTAGTTTTTAAAGATTGATGGATTTATTTGATGATGAAATATTAGGTAAATGGGAATTGGTAAGAGGGTGAGGTAATCTAAGAACTCTAAACAGCTAACCTTACTAAACTAGGTTTGAGATGCTGAAGGTATTCTTGTGAAGCTGTAGATAAGAATGTCTAAGCAGATTTAAACTCTAATGTGTTTCTCTGCTGACCCAAGGCTTGTAAGCCCTGGATATATACATATTCTTCCTTCTAAAGGATGGATTGATTGATTTGCCAGATGTGTTGCTAAAAGTTTGGTTGCAGTATTAATTTAAATCTACCTGCCTGAGTAAGCTAAACTCACGTTCCACCTCCCTTCAACCTGGGTCCCAAACCCAAAGGGGTAGAAGAAGGAAGACTGACAAGTCAGGGGACTGAGAGCTCTTTATATACCCTGCCTTCAAATTGTCAAGCTAGCACAAGCCCCTGTCTCATGTCAGGTTCTATATTCGAACTGAGGAACTGCCAGATTACCTCATGAAATATGGCAATAAGATTTTACATACTCCACACCCTTGTTTCCAGTTTTGTTTTGTTATCTCATTTGCCACCAAAAAGAGTGAGGTTATAAATATTTTGGTAAAAGTCTTTTCCCTATGATCTCTTTGAGGTATAAACCCAGCAGTGTTATGGCTGGATGAAAGGGCAGGCAGTCTTTTAGCGCTCTTTGGGCATAGTTCCAAATTGCCATCCAGAATGATTGGATCAATTCACAACTCCATCAGAAATGCATTAATGACCCAATTTTGTCAAATCCCCTCCACCATTTATTACTCTCCTTTGCTGTCATGTTAGCCAGTCTGCCAAGTGTGAGGAATTGTTTTGGTTTGCATTTCTCTAATTATTAGAGATTTAAAGCACTTTTTCATGTGCTTATTCATAGTTTTGATTATTTTATCTGAAATATTGCTATTCATGTTCCTTGTATATTTATTAATCGGAGAATGGTTTGATTTTTTTTTGTCCAATTGATTTAGCTCCTTATAAACTTGAGTAACTAGACCTTTGTCAGAGGTTTATATTGTAAAGATTTTTTTCCCAATTTTTGCTTCCCTTTTAGTTTTTGTTACATTGGTTTTGTTAGTAGAGAAACATTTTAATTAGATGTAATCAAAATTACTTATTTTACATTTTGTAGTTTTTTTTGTAACTCTTGCATGGCCTTAAAATCTTTCCTTTCCTAAAGGTTTGACAAATATACTATTCTCTGTTTGTCTAATGAACTTTAATTTCCTTCTTTAAATTCAAGTCATTCACCCTTTGTGAGTTTATCTTGGTGTAGGGTATGAGATGTTGACCTAGACCCAATCTCTCCCATACAGTTTTCCAATTTTCCCAGCAGTTTTTTCAAATAGTGAATTTTTGTCCCCAACCTGGAATCTTTGGGTTTATCAAAGAATGTCTTGCTGAGGTCACTTACCCCAAATCTATTCCACTGATCCTCTCTTCTGTCTCAGTCAGTACCATATTGTTTTGATGACCACTGCTTCATAATACAGTTTATAAGATCTGGTACTACTACTCAACTTTCCTTCTCATTTTTTTCATTATTTCCCTTGAAATTCTTGATCATTTGTTCTTCCAAATGAACTTTGTTATATTGTTTTCTAATTCAGTAAAAAAGTTTGTTGGTAGTTTGATATGTATGGCACTAAATACGTAGATTAATTTGGGTAGGATTGTCATTTTTATTTTGTTATCTTGACCTACTCATGAGCAATTAATGTTTTCCCAACTGTTTATATCTAGTTTTAATCGTGTGGAAAGTGTTTCATAATTGTGTTCTTATAATTCCTCTGTATGTCTTGGCATGTAGATTCCTAGGTATTTTATATTGTCTAGGGTGGTTTCCAATGGCATTTCACTTTCTAACTCTCGCTGGAGATATGTTGGAAATATATAGAAATGCTGATGATTTAAATGTGTTTATTTTGTATCCTGCAACTTTGCTAAAGTTGTTGATTATTTCCACTAGCTTTTTAGTTGATTCTCTAGGATTTTTTAAGTAGATCATCAGCAAAGAGTGATAGTTTGGTCTTCTCATTACCTATTTAAATAACTTCTAGTTCTTTTTCTTCTCTAATTGCTACTGCTACTGATTCTAAGTTCAATGTTAAATAAT
The DNA here is from genome assembly GCF_016433145.1 of Gracilinanus agilis. Classification (NCBI taxonomy): domain Eukaryota; kingdom Metazoa; phylum Chordata; class Mammalia; order Didelphimorphia; family Didelphidae; genus Gracilinanus; species Gracilinanus agilis. The sequence goes on along the minus strand of NC_058135.1, from coordinate 283,041,549 downwards.
AGAGGTGATAATGGGCATCATTGTTTTACTCCTGATCTTATTGGGAAGACTTCTAATTTATTCCTATTTCAGATGATGCTTTCTGATGGTTTTAGATATACTGTTTGTTATTTTTAGTTAAGGCCCTTCTATTCTTACAGTTTCTAGTGTTTTCAATAGGAATGAGTTTTGTATTTTGTCAAAGATTTTTTCTGAATCTATTGAGATAGTCATGTGATTTTTGTTGGTTTGCTTGTTGATGTGATCAATTATGTATATGGTTTTCCCAATGTGGAACTATCTTTGCATTCCTGGTATAAATCCCACCTCATCAAAGTGAGTAACCCTCATGATCACTTGCTGGAGTCTTTTTGCTAGTATTCTATTTAAGATTTTTATATCTATGTTCATTAAGGAGATTGGTCTGTAGTTTAGGTTCTCTGTTTTTTGTTGGCCTGGCTTTGGGATCAGTACCATATTAGTGTTATAAAAGGAATTTGGTAGAACTCCTTCTTTGCTTATTATGTCAAATAGTTTGATTAGTATTGGGATTAATTGTTCTTTGAATGACTGATAGAATTCACTAATGATTCCATCAAGCTCTGGGGACATTTTCATAGGGAGTACTTTGATGGTTTGTTCAATTTCTTTTTCTGATATAGGATTATTTAAATATTCTATTTCTTCTTCTTTTAGTATAGGGAATTTATATTTTTGTAGATATTCATCCATATCCTCTACATTGCTATATTTATTGCCACATAATTGGACCAAATACTTTTTAATGATTGTCTTAATTTCCTTTTTTAGAGGTAACGCCTCCCTTTTCTTCTATGATACTGTTAATTTGGTTTTCTTTTTTTTTCTTTTTTTTATTAGATTGAGTATTTCTTAATCTATTTTATTTGTTTCTTCAAAGTACATCATCTAGTCTTATTTATTAATTTAATAGTTCTTTTACTTTCTATTTTATCAATTTCTCTTTTAATTTTTAGGAATTCTAATTTGGTTTTCATCTGGGGATTTTTAATTTGTTTGATTTCTCATTTTTTAATTTGCACGTCTAATTCATTTACTTCTGCCCTCCCTAATTTGTTAATATATGCACTCAAGGATAAAAATTTCCCCCTGAGTACTGCTTTGACTGAATCTAATAGATTTTGGTATCAGTTCTCATCTTTGCCATTCTCTTCAATGAACTTATTAATTGTTTCTATGATTTGCTCTTTAACTAACTTATTTTGGAGAATCACATTATTTAATTTACAATTAATTTTTGGTTTGCCTCTCCATGTACCCTTAGTAATTATTATTTTTATTGCATTATTATCTGAAAAAATTTACACTTATTAATTCATCTTTCATGCATTTGTTTGCCATGTTTCTATGACCCAGTATATGATCAGTCTTTGTGAATATACCATGTGCTGCTGAAAAGAAAGTGCATTCCTTTTTGTTCCTATTTATTTTTCTCCACATATCTATTAACTCTAATTTTTGTAGGATTTCATTTACCTTGTTTACTTCTGATTTATTTATTTGTTCATTATTCATTTATTTATTTGTTTGTTTTTTAATCTCAATATGATAGAGTAAGTATCAGGTTGCCCACTAGTATAGTTTGGTATCTAATTCCTCTTTGAGCTCTGCCAGTTTCTCCTTTTGAAATCTTGAATCTATATCATTTTGTGTATACATGTTGAGTTCTGACATTTCTTCACTGTCTATACTGCCTTTTATCAGGATGTAACTACCTTCCCTATCTCTTTTCACCAGATTTATTTTTATTTTGGCTTTGTCAGATATCATGATTGCAACTCCTGATTCCTTTTTCTGAGTTGATGCCCAACAGATTTTGCTCCAGCCTTTTAACTTTACTCTGTGTATGTCTACCTGCCTAATCTGTGTTTCTTGCAGACAACATATGGTAGGATTTTGTTTCCTAATCCACTCTGCTACTTACTTCCTTTCTTTGGGTGAATTCATCCCTTTCACATTCAGTGTTATTATTACCTGCTGTGTATTCCCCAACATTTTGATTTCCTCTCCTTGTCCAGCCCTTTATTCTTTCCCTATTTCCTTTTATACCAGCATTTTGTTTTTAATCAGTCCCCCTAAGCCCACTTTTATTTTACTTTCCTTTATCCCCCCTCTTTTCTTATTTCCCTCTTATTTTTCTTTAGGGTCTTTTTGAGTTACCCCTCACACTCTCCCTCCTTAGTATTGCTTCCCTCCCCACCAGTCTG
>NC_058135.1:282973123-282999802 GCF_016433145.1 Gracilinanus agilis | reverse complement strand
TCTCAGCTACATTCTGCTCACCTCTCTCACCCTTTGCTTCCTTTCTTCCTTACTCTTCATTGGTCGTCCTACTCCAACCACCTGCCTCTTAAGACAAACCACATTTGCCATTGTGTTCACAGTGGCTATTGCCTCCATCTTGGCCAAAACCATCACTGTGGTTCTGGCCTTTAGGGCCACTAAGCCAGGTAGCAAGCTCAGGAGGTGGTTGGGAGCCTCAGTATCTTATTCTCTCATTTTCATTTGTATCCTTTTCCAGATGTGCCTCTGTGGCATCTGGCTGGGGACATATCCCCCATTCCTTGAGATGGATACACACTCTGAGGCTTCCTTCATTGTCATTCAGTGTAATGAGGGCTCTCTTGTTTCCTTCTACTGTGTTCTTGGCTACATGGGCTTCCTGGCCTTGGTCAGCTTTACACTGGCTTTCCTGGCCAGGAATCTGCCAGATACTTTAATGAAGCCAAGTACCTGACATTCAGCATGCTGGTGTTTTGCAGTGTCTGGATTTCCTTCTTGCCCACATATCAGAGCACCAAAGGGAAGGCCATGGTGGCCATGGAAATCTTTTCCAACTTGGTCTCCAGTGCTGGGATTCTCACCTGTATCTTTGCTCCCAAATGCTATGTGATCCTTCTGAAGGTAGACAGAAATAGTCTGAGCATTCTGAAAAACAAAGCTAATCCATGAGGAGTAATGTGTTCTTGAGTTCTTCCTCACCAATTATAGAGAGATAGCTCCTGATTTCTTAGTGAATGCTTTCAATAACCTAGCTTTTATAGCTTTCATTTTTTAACATGATATTCTCCTTTTATACTTGACCCTAATAGCATTTTTTTAAACCCTTGTACTTCAGTGTATTGTCTCATAGGTGGAAGATTGGTAAGGGTGGGCAATGGGGGTAAAGTGACTTGCCCAGGGTCACACAGCTGGGAAGTGGCTGAGGCCGGGTTTGAACCTAGGACCTCCTGTCTCTAGGCCTGACTCTCACTCCACTGAGCTACCCAGCTGCCCCCCCAATAGCATTTTGAAAAAAAAATTGCCTGATTTCTGAATAGAGGTAGAATTAAAGCAGTCATCATATGAAGTACCTTATATAGAGGAGACTCTTAATATAGGTAAAAATGAAAAATAATAGTATAAAAATCAATGAACTACAAATATGAGTGCCCGACTTCTAATTCATGTTTACTATCTATTATATTTCTAACCCTTGATGATTCCTTGCTGGATTCTGATTGAAAGACATCTTATTTACAAAACTGGAAGTTTATTTTGTCTCCAATTCGTGTATCTGAATTATATGAGACATTATATTTACCAACTGTTATTTAATAAATTAAACATACACAAGAGATGATTTGTTAGGGAAAATTTTAGGACCAATTCATTTATTTATGAAGACAGTCATCAATAAATAGTTACAAGGAGTTAGTAAACCTCCATTTATTTTTATCAGTTATTCCATTATAGAGTCTGGATCTGTTATGTACTGTCTTATATGAGAGCTTCATTGTTTCTCATTTTCTCATGAATGATACCTTGAATATATAAGTAGTTTATTGTTATAAGGCATAATAAAAATATGAAAGTAGTTGTGCATTAATATTTTTTCAGTTTTCTTTTTTTCAAACCCTTACCTTCTGTCTGAGAACCAATACCAAGTATTAGTGCTGAGGCAGAGAGGCAAGGGTGAAGCAATTGATATTAAGTGACTTGTTCAGGGTCACTCAACCAGTTAGTGTCTAAGACCATATTTGAAAGCAGAACTTCCAGGCTCTATACCTGGATCTAATACCCCATGAAACACCTAGAGACCCCCTTTCCTTTCCTTTAAAAATCTTTTGATTTATATAATATTTTGAAATTCAGTTACTGGCACTTTTTTTTGTTTCAGCTTAAAAAATCATTTTAATAATCATTTCCATTTTCTAACCTAAATCCTCTATCTCTCTACATTCCCTCTTTTACCCATTGAAGGTGGAAGTGATAGAATACACATTTTGTGTGTCAAGGGAAGCAAAAGATGTTTCTATAATAACTAGCTAATCAAAATATTTACTTGCCTGTCCAAACTTGCAATATCATTTCATTCTCCCCATTCACAGGGGAGGAAATTACCTCAAAATATGCTGGGAAAACAGGAGTCATTAGTTTGATCTTTTCCTTCTCATTTCTTTTTATCTAATGGCCTATTTACATAGTTACCCTCTCTCTCTTCTTTTAATCCAATGGCTTATGAAGTGAAGTATCCAATCTCTTGCACACTCATAATTTTTAACACTCTATACATTTTTACACTTACCCCTTTCCCTCCCCTCCTCACTTACTGACTATACTTTAAGCTTTGGTCACCTCTATTATGTGACCTTGAAAGAATTGCCCTAATGGCCCACAGACTATCTAGTATGACACGTTGCTATTCCTGTGCATGTTGAGTTTGGGCTGGTTCTTTACTTTCTTCCTGTCACTTTAGGTTGATGCTCAAATATTATCAACATTTTCTCCTTTCAATTTGCTTGGATGAGATTGACAAGAAATCTCTTTTGTTGCCTAAAGCAACCCTTAGATCCCAGTTGCTCAGTCTAAAAAACTAGCTGTGGAGAACTTCTTGATATGGTTGTATGGGATTGGTTTGATCATTTCTAAGTATAGCACAAGTATGGATGTCATTAGAGGGATGTCATCTACACTGGCCATGGCTATGGTCACCATGCTGGGATTCTCTGAAGTTCCACAGGTCAAGCAATGTACGTTATGTTTTTCTTGTCACAAAATAGCCAGTCTTTTATAATCTATCTTGTTGTACCATCACAGAATCAGTTATCAAGAAGTTCTGAGCAGTGTTCTCAAAATGGGACACGCAAAATGGTGGGAAAGCATTCTCTTCCATTTTTGTGATTGCAATTTAGAGTACATCCCTCATTCCAGCAGACTCTCCTCATTATGTAGGATGCCATTGAGTCATGTGATTGAATTGTTGCATGTCAATTCAGTTCTTGGCTAGGGAAAGTCCCCATAGGTGGTGTGGTTGGAATTTAGGACTCTGGGATGAGGACTGAAGTAAAGCCTGACCAATTAGTGACTCCAAGAAGGAGGGAAAAGATGAACTGTATAAATCAGCTGGAGGAGTGAGAGAGTCACTCTTTTCTCTTCTTGGACCAGAGCTATTCTCTTTCTCTGGCCAGCACTTTTGCCCTTATTGAATGTGAGGGGGTGATATTGAAAAGAAAGTGGTTGGGCCATCGCAGACTGGGAGCAAAAATGGGAGCAGCACAGCTCAGTTTAGACTGTGGCTTATCTGACTGAGTGATCTTTGTCAAGCCACTTGTGCTGACCCTAACAGGCTTCCTCAGCTGGCTAAGAGTGGGTGCCAAAGAAGTATGGCTCAATTTTGAAACTTTTTTTTTAGTTAGGCTGATTAGGTAGGTTTCTCTCTCTCTCTCTCTCTCTCTCTCTCTCTCTCTCAGCTTTTGACTTATTATTTTAAAAATTGTTGATTGAAAGACAAAGTTTGATTCAGTCTTCACAGTTAAAATCTAAGGACTTTATAGTATTTAGGGAAATTAAGTGCATATTCATAGATAGAGGTGTGTATTGAATGCTTTTATGAGTACTATTACTTCTGGTGGAGGGATTTCTGGGATTTTTTAGGAATGCTCATCCACTTTCTAAGACATTTTCACCCAATTCTCCAGTATGGCTCCAAGAGGTTTTAGTAGGTATTCTGGCCATATTAAACCTCAGTAAGCAAGATAAATCAACTTAATGGTAACTGAAAGACTTCAAAAGCCTCAGTGAATTAGGATGATGTCTAATCCAAGCATACAGAAACTAAATAAAATGAATGGTAAAAATATGAACGAAATAGCATCCCATCCACACTCATTAAAGTTATACAAGGAAATGCAAAGTTAAAGTATATTACTGGAGATTTCAACCTTCTGCTCTCACACTACATAAATTTCACCATGAAATAAATAAGAAACAATCAAGCATGTTTATAGAATTTTAGAAAATTTAGATATATTAAAATTTTGGAGAAGAAATGATGTGAATGGTAGTATAGTTTTTTCTGAGATAAAAATGGCACATTTGAAAAAAAGTAATCATATTTAGGACCAAAAATGGATAGACAAATGCATAAATATAAAATAATTAAATTCATTCTTTTCAAGCCATATTATATTAAAATTTATATTCCATAAAAGGTGATAGAAACAGAGATTAAGAATTAGCTGGATCATATAAAAATAATTTAAAAATGAGTCATTAAAAATTGTAGAAATGATGTCATTAAAGAGAAGGACAAAAATGGAACTACATATCAAAATTAATGGGATACAACCAAAGCAATACTTAGGTAACAATATATCTTTCAACAATTACATCAATAAAATTGAGAAATCAAAAGTCAACAAATTGGGCAAAAAACAAAAAAAAACATTGAAAATATATTAATTAAAAACCACAAATAGGTATTGAAGTGGGAATACTGATAGTCAAAGGAGAAATTAATAAAACAAACTACCACTGACCTAATAAATAAATTGAGGTGGTGGTTTCGTGAAAAGAAGAACGAGAAAATCATTTTAGCTTATTTTATTTTTATAAGCAAGAAAATAAAATTACCAATATTAAAAATAAAAAATATGAACTCATATCCTAATGAAGATGAAATAAAGACATTATTAGGATATATATTCCCCAATTACATGTTCATAATCAAAGTGAAATCTAATCAAAATAATTTTTGACATAAAAAATACATATTTGACAAAAATTGATGGGAAAATAGAAAATCAACTTTGATACAAATGAGAGATTAACCAACATCTAACAATATACTTAAGATAAGGAAAAAATAGGAGCATGATTTAGACATAAAAGATGATAACATAAGAGAAATAGGGTAGCATGGAGGAGTTTACCATCAGAGATATAGACAAGTGAAAAATTTCTGACCCAACAAGAGATAGAGTATTGTGGGATGTAAAGTGTATCATTTTGATTATATCACATTAAAATGGTTTTATACAAATGAAATTAATGCAATTTTGATTAAAAGGAATGGAGGAAATTAGGAGAAAAATTTACCACAGTTTTCTCTGATAAATCTTTATTTCTGAAATGTAGAGAGAATTGAGTCAAATATACGAGAATACAAGTGTTCTCCATTAAAAAGTGATATGATCACATAATTTTCTAATAGAGAAATCAAAGCTAAAGCTATGAGGAAAATTTTCTAAATTTGTATTGATTGGTAAAATGCAAAATAAAAGAACTGCTAGTTTTCATCTCATACTTATCAGTTTGACTAATATGACATGATTTCACATGTATTTTTTTATTATATTCCTTGCCTTCTTAGTGAATGGAAGAAGTGGTGGAAGGTAGAGAGAATTCAGAAGTCAAAATTTATGATTAAAACAATGTTGCAATTAAATAAAAATATATTAAACTATTAAAATGTTATGGGAAAACACAGGAGATATCTGATAATAGTACACTTGAAAACAACCAACCCTCTCCAATATCTCTTCCCTTGACACTTCTAAAATTAATCTGCATTATTAACATTTTCTTCATCACTTCCTTAAATCTCAATCATAAGACAAGAGCTCAAATAATAGCAAAATGATAATATATTCTAGAACTTTTCAAGGACCACAGGACAAGTGTTCTTGCCTAGAGTTAGTAGGAGTAGTAGTAGTCTTAGAAGTAGTAGTAGTAGTAATATTGATAATAGTAGCAGTAATATAGTGGTAGTAGTAATATTAATAATCATAGTTGTAGTCTTAGTCATAGTAGAAGTACTACGCGTAGTAATAGTAGTAATCTTAGTAGTCATAGTAGTATTAGTAGTAGTACTAGTAATAGTGGGGGTGGTATTTCTCTTGTGCTGTTATATAATTACACAATATATAATATATTCTATATAATTTTTTTATATTTCACAATCACATTTGACATTTAATAATCGTTATATACATGTTGATTAAAATAATTACCATTTTTATTAATACTAGCTTTTACATTATACCTGATAAATGCCAGACACCATGTTCTACCATAACTTACAAATAATTTTATTATCATGACCACTCAGAAAGGAAGGTGCTATTTTCTCTCTATGTTGTAATTGAGGACAATAAGAAAAAAGAGATTAAGTGACTTGTCCAGAGTCACATAGTTATTACATATCTGAGGCTTGGTTTTAATTGAGGACTTTCTAACTCAGTCAATTGTCATAGCCGTCTGGTCACCTAAGAGATGAGAGGTAGTGAAGTCTTTATGCAAAGACCAGGAGTTACTGTCTCATTTTTGTCCAGAGACCCACAGTTTCAAATTATCTTAGAAACTGGAGTCAGTGAATCCAAAACTTGTAGTTGAGGTCCTTCTTCCCTACCCTTGTCTGACTGCCCTTTCCCAGTAATTTTACTAAACCTCATGTTGCTTATTGAGAGATTGAGAGATTGAAGGATTTCATAATCTGACTCCAATCTAGACCAAACAATTTCTTCTCTACTGTTTTATTTTTCTGCATTCATTGTAAAAACATTTATTTGTGGAAAATAGAATTTGGGAAACAAATTAAACAGTCATTTTTCTATTAGAATTTCTCATTTAACCATGCACTCAGAGCTGGGTTCTTATCTGTTTTTCAATTTTCATCTTTCAAACACTTAAGTAGCAATGAATATTTTAAAATTTTCTCTTTGAGCATCTTATTTTTTCCTCAATAGAAATGTGTGTAATTAGAACTGTTACCTCAAAAACTACTTTTCCCATATGTTGTCTACAAGAAACAGATATGAGACAGGTGGACATACACAGGTTTAAGGTCAAGGGCTGGAGCAAAATCTTTTGGGTTTCAAATGAGAAAAAGAAGGCAGGAGTGGTGATCATGTTTCCTGACAAAGCCAAAGTAAAAATAGGTATGATTAAAAGAGACAGGGAAGGTAATTACATCGTGATAAAAGGAAGTATAGACAATGAGGAAATAACAATACTCAATATGTATGCACCAAATGGTATAGCATCCAAATTCCTAAAGGAGAAACTGGCAGAGCTCAAGAAGGAAATAGGTAGTAAAACCATACTAGTGGGAGATCTAAATATCCCTCTTTCAGATCTAGATAAATCAAACCAAAAAATAAATAAGAAAGAGATAAGAGAGGTGAATGAAATCCGAGAAAATTAGATTTAATAGATATGTGGAGAAAAATAAATAGGGAGAAAAAGGAATACACCTTCTTTTCAGCTACACATGGTACATTCACAAAGATTGACCATGTAATAGGGCATAGAAACATTGCAAATAAATGCAAAAGAGCAGAAATAATGAATGTAACCTCCTCAGATCATAATGGAATAAAAATAATAATTAGTAAGGGCACATGGACAGGCAAATCAAAAACTAATTGGAAATTAAATAATATGATTCTCCAAAACTACTTAGTTAATTTAAGAAATCATACAAACAATCAATAATTTCATTGAAGAGAATGACAATGATGAGACATCCTACCAAACTCTGTGGGATGCAGCCAAGGCTGTACTCAGGGGGAAATTTATATCCTCTAGTGCATACGTTAACAAATTAAAGAGGGCAAAGATCAATGAACTAGGCATGCTATTTAAAAAACTAGAAAGGGAACAAATTCAAAATCCCCAGCAGAAGACCAAATTAGAGATCATAAATTTTAAAGGAGAAATCAATAAAATTAAAAGAAAAGAACTATTAAATTAATAAATAAGACTAGAAGCTGGTGCTTTGAAAAAATAAACAAAATTGACAAAGTACTGGTCAATCTAATTAAAAAAAGGAAAGAAGAAAACCAAATAATCAGTATCAAAGATAAAAAGGGAGACCTCAACTCTAATGAAGAGGAAATCAAGGCAATCATTAAAAACTATTTTGCCCAATTATATGACAATAAATACAGCAATCTAGGTGATATGGATGAATATTTACAAAAATACAAATTGCCTAAATTAACAGTAGAATAAATAGAATACTTAAATAATCCCGTATCAGAAAAAGAAATTAAACAAGCTATCAAAGAACTCCCTAAGAAAAAATGCCCAGGACCAAATGGATTCACAAGTGAATTCTATCAAACCTTCAAAGAACAACTAATTCCAATACTATACCAACTTTTTGACATAATAAGCAAAGAAGGAGTTCTACAAAACTCCTTTTCTGATACAAATATGGTACTGATTCCAAAGCCAGGTAGATCAAAAACAGAGAAAGAAAACTACAGACTAATCTCCTTAATGAACATAGATGCAAAAATCTTAAATAGAATACGAGCTAAAAGACTCCAGCCAGTGATCAAGAAGGTTGTCCATCATTATCAGGTGGAATTTATACCAGAAATGCAAGGATGGTTCAACATTAGGAAAACCATTCACATAATTGACCATATCAACAGTCTAACAAACAAAAACCACATAATTATCTCAATAGATGCTGAAAAAGCCTTTGACAAAATACAGTACCTATTCCTATTGAATACACTAGAAAGTATAGGGATAGAAGGACCTTTCCTAAAAATTACAAACAGTATATATCTAAAACCATCAACGAGCATCATATACAATTGGGATAAATTAGAAGCCTTCCCAATAAGATCAGGGGTGAAACAAGGATGTCCACTATCACCTCTATTATTTAACATTGTATTAGAAACACTAGCAGTAGCAATTAGAGAAGAAAAAGAAATTGAGGGTATTAAAATAGGCAATGAGGAGACTAAGCTATCACTCTTTGCAGATGATATGATGGTATACTTAAAAAATCCTAGAGAATCAACTAAAAAGCTAGTATAAATAATCAACAACTTTAGCAAAGTGGCAGGATACAAAATAAATGCACATAAATCATCAGCATTTCTATATATTTCCAACACATCACAGCAGCAAGCAGTAGAAAGAGAAGCACCATTTAAAATCACCCTAGACAATATAAAGTAATTAGGAATCTATCTACCAAAACAAACACAGCAATTATATGAAAAGAACTACAAAACACTTTCCAAACAATTAATACTAGATCTAAACAATTGGAAAAACATTGATTGCTCATGGGTAGGATTAGCTAACATAATAAAAATTACCATTCTACCCAAATTAATTTACATATTTAGTGCCATACCTATCAAACTACCAAAAAAACTTTTTTACTGAATTAGAAAAAACTATAACAAAGTTCATTTGGAAGAACAAAAGATCAAGAATATTAAGGGAAATTATGAAAAAAAAGTGAAGGACGGTGGCCTAACAGTACCAGATATTAAAATATACTATAAAGCAGAGGCCATCAAAACAATATGGTACTGGCTAAGAGACAGAAGGGAGGATCAGTGGAATAGACTTGGGGTTAATGATGTCAGCAAGACAGTGTATGATAAACCCAAAGAACCCAACTTTTGGGCAAAAATCCATTATTTGACAAAAACTGCTGGGAAAAATGGAAAACAATATGGGAGAGATTAGGTTTAGATCAACATCTCACAGCCTACACCAAGATAAATTCAGAATGGGTGAATGACTTGAATACAAAGAAGGAAACTATAAGAAAATTAGGTGAACATAGAATAGTATACCTGTCAGATCTATAGGAAAGGAAAAATATAAAACCAAGCAAGAGTTAGAGAAAATTACAAAATGTAAAATCAATATTTTTGATTATATTAAATTAAAAATGTTTTGTACAAATGAAAAAAATGCAAAAGAAATCAGATGGGAAACAACAAACTGGGAAGAAATCTTTATAACAAAAAACTCTGACAGAGGTCTAATTACTCAAATATACAAGGAGCTAAATCATTTTTATAAAAAAATCAAGGCATTCCCCAATTGATAAATGGGCAAGGGATATGAATAGGCAATTTTAAGATAAAGAAATCAAAGTATCAATCAACATATGAGAATGTGTTCTAAATCTCTAATAATTAGAGAAATGCAAATCAAAACAACTCTGAGGTACCACCTCACACCTAGCAGATTGGCCAAAATGATATTAGGGGAGAATAATGAATGTTGGAGGGGATGTGGCCAAATTGTGACATTAATGCATTGCTGGTGGAATTGTGAACTGATTCAGCCATTCTGAATGGCAATTTGGAACTATACCCAAAGAGCTCTAAAGGACTGCCTCCCCTTCGATCTAGCTCTAGCATTGCTGTGTTTGCACCCCAAAGAGATCATAGATAAACAGACTTGTACAAAAATATTTATAGCTATACTATTTGTGGTGGCAAAAAACTGGAAAACAAGGGTATGCCCTTTAATTGGGGAATAGCTGAACAAATTGTAGTATATGCTAGTTATGGGATACTATTATGCTCAAAGTAATAAAGAACTAGAGGAATTCCATGTGAACTGGAAAGACCTCCAGGAATTGATGCAGAATGAAAGGAGCAGAGCTAGAAGAACATTGTACACAGAGACTGATACACTGTGGTAAAATCAAATGTAATGGACTTACATACTGGCAGCAAAGTAATGACCAAGGACAATTCTGAGGGACTTATGATAAAGAATGATATCCACATTCAGAGGAAGAACTGCAGGAGTGGAAAAACAGAAGAAAAACAACTGCTTGAACACACAGGTTGATGCAGACATGGTTGGGGATGTAGACCCAAAAGGACCATACCAATGCAACAATCAATAATATGTAAATAAGTCTTGATTGATCACACATGTTAAAACCAGTGGAAATGTGCGTTGGATATGGGGGTGGTGGTGAAGGGGAAAATAAAAACAAGAATCATGTAAGCATGGAAAATTTTTCTAAAAAAATATTTAAATTAAAAAAAATTTAAAAAATAGGTATAATAATAGCACCTAAAAAAAAAAAAGATCAGAACACAACTTCCATTTACCCATCATGAATCCACATACTTAGGACATTAGATCAAGTCTCTCTCTCTTCTGTATTCAAACACAACATACCTCTTCACTTTCTCTGACTCTCTGTTACCATCATATAAATAAACAAACCATTTGGTATCCCTTCAAATGCTAATCAATAATCCCCAAGAATTGAGACACTGTGCCTTTAGCATAGGGCTTATCAAGTGTAAGTTTCAGTTCAAAGTACAAATTGGTAAACTGAGGTGACCCCTGAGTATTGAACAAAACCTGTGGTACAGTCAGGTTTAGAATGAGCTTTTGCTTACATTCAAACAATACTTAAAACACATGTTTTAGGAACAATTCACATAAAAGTCATATTTAAAAGGAATATCATAAAGCATGTAATATTACAGGGTCTATTTCTAATTACAAGATTTGAAACCTTTTAAGCACTGTAAACCATAAAGCAAACCTTTTGACAAGCAAGCTGCTTATCTGTTTTCAAGACCAGGAAGTCAAATTTAATAAAGTTAGTCAACTTTAATACACTGAGATAAAAACCATTTATGATAATTTTAAACAAAAATTTTTTTTTGATTAATTTAAACACTTAGACCTATTTTTTAAACACCTCTTATGATAGAAAGATATAAGGATGGAAAGCAGTCTTCTTGAGACTATAACATGGACATTATGCAGAGATTGCAGGGACCCTGTACCCCTTAACTCAGGCAGGCTTTGAAGAGAGAAACTCCCTTCCCCCTTCCTGCCCTTGTGACTCTCTAGGCAAAGACTATTATCCTTGGACTTCCTTTAGGTTGAGATAGACAAAAGAGATACACCTCTGGGTCATATCTTGATAGGCTAAGCCCAGATGATCTCAGACAGACCCCCCACCTGGAATGCCTGAGTGTTAGAAGAGATGTATTTTGTAGTTCTCAGGTTTGCTGTCCTGCTGATGATCTGCGAAGTCAGCAACTCCTTACTTGTGTTGTTCGATGTAATCCCGCACTTCTCAACTTGCACTGGAACTGATGTTTTAGTGTGTTGACTTGTGTTGTTTGATGTACCCACTCTTGTCATCTTGCACTGGAACTTATGTTCTAGTGTGTTGACTTGTGTCAGGAACAAAGTTCAAATGTCCATCAAACATGATTAATTTTTTCTTCTTTCTTTTTCCTTTGTGGTTTAATAAAGATGATTATAGGCAATAAAAGAGTTCGTGATAAAATCTTTGTGCTTTCATTTATTCTTCAATATCAATTTCTAGGTCTTTGATTGATTGTAAATCAAATGTTGTGTCTTCTTCTGTTGTTGATTCTTTTCTATTGTCATAATTGTATACAGATGATTCTTCTAATTAATAATTGGGATTGGGATAATCATTTGGGTAGAAAATTTGGTGTAATATCTGATTGTTCACTGATTCTTGGTCTAATTCTGGTTCTGATTCATGCTCTGATTGTTATTCTGATTGCTGCTCTGGTTCTGTGATCTCATGTATAGGCTGTGTTCTTTCTGAGGACTTATTGGACTAATTGGTTGGTGCTAGTTGATCTTTGTGCTGTATAATAACTGTGTCTTGTGGTTGTTGTTGGGATATGTCTTTTTCTGTCTTGACATGAGTGACATGGAACCAATGATCCCTTCCTTTAATTTTGACTGCACTAGGAGTAGTTAAAATTACCATGCATGGTCCAAGCCACTTGGGTTCTAACACAGACTTCCTAGTGAAGTTTCTGATATAAACATAATCTCCATGTTGGAAGTTGTGTAGACTAAAATCAAAGGGTTCTCTTTGATGTATCAAGCCTAATTTATGCAATTGAGTTAATCGTTGCTTGAGTAATTTAATGTATTCATAGAGTTTGCATTCCATACCCAGTTTTGATAATTTGTGAATGCTTTGAGGTTATGTGCCATGGTAAGGCGGATGTCCATACAGCATTTCAAATGGAGATAAGTGTGTAATGCTGTTTGTTTGGCATCTGAGGTGGAATGGTGCCAATGGTAATGCATCAGGCCATTTCATATGAGATTCTACACAGATTTTGGCTACTAGAGTCTTCAGAGATTTATTTACACTTTCAATTTTCCTGCTTGACTGTGGTCTATTTATCTAGTGAAGATGTTGTTTGACTCCTAAGGTTTCATATACTGTAGCTAAAATCTTATTAGCGAAGTGGGTACCCGAATCAGAAGCAATATGTAAGGGAATAGAGAATCTGGGTATTAATTCTTTCAGTAAGACTTTCACAACTCTGAGGTGTTACATTTTGCTGGAAAAGCTTTCTGGCCACATAGTTAATCTATCCACTATCACTAATGCATATCTGTAACCTTGACTCTTTGGCATAGTTATGTAATCAATTTGTAAGCATTTGAATGGTGTATAGGCTAGCAGTTTGAGTCCCAGACTGTGAACTTTTGTAATTGTCTGGTTGAATTGCATACAAATTCTGCACCTCTGTGAAACTCATAGCAACTCCATATATGCCCCTTGCATTCCAATACCTATTAATGGAATCTGCCATGCCCAGACTTCCATAATGCCCTTTATGGTGTAGGGCATTGCAAAAGGTGAAATATAGGGATTTAGGTAATGTAGGTTTTCCATTTGCTCCCAGCCAAACCATTCACCAGGTATGCTCCGTGATGTTTCTTCCAATTCTTCACTTCCTTTGGGGAGTATGCATTTTTGAGATCATCTTCCTCCACCAAAGATAAGTTCAGAATTGTAAGTGCTCCATACCTCACTGCGTATTTGGCTGTGATATCTGCATGTTTGTTCCCTGATTCCATTGGCACTTGGATCTTGGTAAGGGCCTTGCAATGAATGACTGACACTTGGGCTGGTAATTGGATTGAGTCCAACAACTGATTGATTAAATTCCCATACTCTATCTGTTTGCCATTGGATGTAATGAAGCCTCGATTTTCCCAGATTTCACCTGAATGATGCACGAATGTGAAAGCATAATGAGAAGAGGTAAAAATGTTTGCTTTGTGATTTTCGGCAAGCTTCAGAGCATGCATCAAACCAACTAATTCTGCTCCTGGAGCACTCATGGTAGATGGTAATGATGAGTATCAAAAAGTCTCAGAGGCTGTCACTACGGCTGCTCCGGTATATCTCTGATTGTCTACTATATATGATGATCCATCTGTGAATAAGTTCATATCAGGGTTTTTCATGGGCTTGTTGCTTGTTTTATGCACGATGCTAAGGGCATCTTCACAGATATGTAGACTTTTTCTCTCCAGAGGTAAATCTGGGATCAGATACGCAGGATTTAAGTTTCTGCACCGGTGAAAAGTTATGTTTTCATTAGCCAACAAGATTACTTGGTATTGTAATAGTCTTTGGGAGGTGAATGCTTGTAATGTGGTGTTTCTTAAAGTAGACTCCACCTGGTGTGGGGAGAATACTTTTAGTTCACTCCCTAATACCAAGGATGATGCTTTTCTAATCATAATGGCTACAGCAGCTATGGCTCTTAAAGAACTCAGCATACCACAGATCACTGAATCTAATTTTGAGCTATAATAGGCAACTTGTCTTAATATAATTCCAAATGATTGAGTGAGAGCAGTAGAGGCTATCCCTTTATCCTCATGTATGTAAAGGAGGAATGGTTTGTCATGATCAGGGATACCTAGGGCTTGAGCTGATAGAGTAAGTGATTTTGATTTCTCTATTGCATGGACATGGTCTTTAGTCAGTTTTAAAGGTTCTGGAATTTCCTTCCTGGTTAGCTCTATCAGTGGTTTTGCGATGAGAGCATAACCTGGAATCCAGTTTCTACAGAAGCTCGTTACTCCTATGATTGCCCTGAGCTGCCTCTTGGTCTTAGGCAAACTCAATTTTGTATATCCTGTGTTCTCTTTTGGGAAATCCTTCTGGACTCTTTTTCTAGAATGAATCTTAAATAATTTACTTTTTCCATCATGAATTGAAGTTTCGTTTTGGAAATTTTATGGTATCTTTTGCCTAGCTTTTTGATTAAGTATACGGTATCTTTATAACAGACTTAAGTAGATGGTGACATTAGCAGGGTGTCATCAACATGATGTACCATTTTGCTGTTTTGGAAAGTGTTCGATTCAAGGTCTCTCTGTAGGATTTGAAAGAAGACCGAAGCTGAATCTGAAAAACCCTGGGGCAAATGGGTCCATTGGGTGTATTTGCCTTCCCATGTGAAAGTGAACAGCTTCTGGCTGTCTCTGTGCAGGGGATCAGAGAAGTACACAGAGCTCATGTCCAGAACAGTAAACCAAGCAGCTTCAGGTGGTATTGCTGCTATGATTTGTGATGGACTCGGTACCACAGTATAGGTCTTTTGTATATGGTTTTTGATTGCTCTGAGGTCTTGTACCAAATGCCATTGAGTCTTCCCATAAGGAGATAATTTGGCTTTCTTTACTGGCATGATTGGTGTGTTATATTGAGAAAAGCCATATTTTAACATACCCTGCTTCAATAAACTCTCTATGATGAGTTTCACTCCCTCTATCACCTCTTGGCTAAGTATGAACTGAGGAATTCTTGGAGGTAAACCTTCCTTTACCTCTATTTTTACTGGTTCCACTAATAATATCCTGCCCACCTCATTTGAATCAGGAATATCGTCAGGAACCTTATAGGTGTTAACAGTTGATTGGTATGATGGTTCCTCACTACATGGATCTGAAAATAAAATGGGATGGTGTTTTAGAGATCTCTTGGGTAGGTGAAGATAAATTTGTCCATCTGGTTGGCATTGGATGGTGGCAGCCAATTTGCATTGGAGATCTCATACCACGAGGTTCAAAGGACACGATGGCATCAATAAAAAGGTGTGTTCGATAGTTAGAGGTCCGAATTTTACCATTTTAACTTTTAGCTTCGGGACTTGTTGTGCTATCCCAGAAGCTCCTCTTACTCTCAAACTGCCTTGATATTGGCATCCTTTGTGTGCCTCGCGTATAACGGAACAAGTTGCACCAGTGTCCAGTAGCCCTTCATAATGTACCTCCCCCCACCCCCGATTTCTAGGGTAACTAATGGTTCTCCACTGTCATTGGACTTCACTGGCACTAGGGGTAACACAAAATCCTCAGTTTTGTGTGTACACTTATTATCGATCCAGTATTGTGTATGGTCATTTGTGTCTAAAGCAGAATTTCCTGTAGCACCATCAGGCAAGTTAAGTTTAGAATGAGAAATACAGAAAACAGTCTTAAAGAGCATTCTCATTGAGAGCTGGTGAGTAATTATCAGTTGTGCAAACTGCATGTTGGCTTTTCCTAAGGGTTGCAGAAATGGAGGTTTGATGTGATTCACCATCCACTCTGACATTTAAAGAACTGTCAGGCCCCAAATCAGAAGTTTTCTCATTGGTTGTATCCAGGAATGTATAGTAGTTAGATTGTGTTCCCTTCAACACCTCAGGTACGGCTACTGACTTAAAAGATGACTAATGTTCCCTGTCTTTCCCTGAAGTTTGTGTGACTGAAGTCAGATAGTTTTTGTCTTTAATCAATGAACAAGCTTCATTACTGATGTTATTAGCCACACTGGTTACTGGGGATGGCAACTGCTCCCTTTCCTTTCCCCATCCTTCTGGTTGGAATTCTTCAGCTAAGGGGTTGAGAAAGGTGATTGCAGAATTTCCTAAACAGCTGTTATCACCCTGTAACTCAATGGGTTGCATTTTCAAATCTAAGTTTTTTCCAACTACTGATTTGTTTGCTCTTTAACCTCAATCTGTGACATTGTGTCTGAAGCAAGTGAATGGGATAGAATTTTGGCATTTAACACCCACGAGGTTACTAAATGTATTCTTTTCTGAATACAATGTAAATCCTCGCCATAATGTTCTTTATCCAAGTTGCCCCTTTGTTTCTTACTTAGAATAAAGAGAGGAGTTTGAGTGTTTGATGATTTTGAACAAGATTGCAGAGCTTCATGATGCAAGCTGTTGCAATTGCTTGATTGATCCTCATGCTTCTCATCCAGTGTTTCTGTTATGGAATGAGAAAGCTGATCCCTTATATAATCATCCTTATTATTGTCATAAATTTCTCTGCACATCTGCATTATCTCTTCCCATTGTTGATTATCTACCACAGATCTATGTTGATATTCTGAGTAGTTGCTTTAGACACTTGTTCTATTTTGCCCAGATTTTCAATTTTACTATCCTTACTCAGACTACATGCTGTCACACTCAAATTACAATGATTAGAACTTTTTGAAATAGAGACCTTGATTCATAATGATTTTGGCTTTGTTCCCATCTGTATATATCTTTCTATGTCGTCTAAGGATGGGGAATGACTAAATTTTTTACATGCATAGTTACAGCACAAATCATCATGTTTGCTTTCTTCATTTCTTTTTGTGTCATGATTGTTTTTGGACCACTTAGAATTATAGTAGGTCCTTCTATTTCCTCTGTCTCTTTGATTATAGTTATCGTTTTTGGAGAAATAGATTTGTTGTTTGAAACCAGAAAAAAGGAATGATATGGCCTAAATGTCCACAAAGGTAGCATCTAGGGAAAGATGATTTTGTTTTTTGGGTGTTAACTGTAGGTTGCCTGTATTGATTTTGGCTTCTACTAGTTTGGAGGGCAAAATTTTTCACCTCTTCTATTTCTTTCTCTCACATCATTTGTTTTAATAGCCTTTTTAAATCAGCTATCATTTTGTCTTTGTCTGAGTCAGTCTGTCTTGCAATTCCGTTTTGAGTCATGGATGTAAGAAGCATGTTGCCTTACATCTTCCAGTGGCAGTGATTCCCACTGTGGACAATTCTGTCTAAAGTAGTTTTGTATTTGGATTGATGTTCCCTTTACAAATTGCCTACGGATGTGGTCTATGGTGTCCTGGGCATGTGTATCTCTTAGACCAAGGACTGTCTCAGCTACTTCAATTACTCTAACTAGAAAACTACTTGGATGTTCTTCTTCCCCCTGTTTTAACTTTTCAAACTTTTGTCAAGAATTTGGCCTTTTTGCGTGATTTCTCATTGCCTCAAGTAAGTCCATTCTATACCGAATCAAGAATCTAAGGTTTGCATGCTGTGTGAATTCTAAGTCTTGATGAATTAATGACCATGCTGTCAAATTGGGGTTTGTCCTTTTTTCATTTAGGAATTTTTCCTTTTCTGAGGAAGAGTGAAATTCCACATCATCGAAACTGGGATTAAATAATGTGAACACCCTCTTTAATTTCTTGATGCTTTTGAAAGGTTTTTCGAAATACTTGGGAAAGCATCTTTTTAGGACCTCCATATCACTTGGGGTGAATGCTTTGTATGTTTTCACATGCACTACCCCTTCACCAGACTGCACTATTGTTTTGTCTACTATTGGTAGGAGAGAGACTACGACATTTGTGGATGGTTGGTTTTTAACGGTATTGCTTCCTAGGTACTTTGCTTCCACAATCTCCAGTTGGAGAATTGTGTGCTTGTCCAATTCCCTTCCTTCTCTTAGTTGTTTTAGTACTTGGAACAGTAGCTTGATGTTTGCTACCAGTTCCTGAGAATCAGTGTCTTTCTTGGTTGTGATTGTATTATAATAGTTTCACAGGTGAGAGCATACATTCTTTGAGATTGTTAGGAATTGCCAAATGGATAGGGTTATGGCTATGGCTGTTGGGATGAAACAAATGCACTCAGCCAGGGTTAAGGCACACCATTTATAATAGTTATAGAGGTCTAAAGCTTGTTGCACAAAACTGGGGACTGTCTTGAACCAAAAATCCATTACACCTTGCATGAAAGACCATGACATAATGGATATGCTAGATAATATGAATGTTATTCTAGCCAGCTTCATTTTGGGTATGTCAGAAGATTTAAGGCTGTTTGCTAACTTTGCTCACAATTAATGTTATGGATATAAAGGGGGGTACACTAAAGTTTGGGGGGTGATCTCCTAGCTGGGTCTCCAATTAAATGTAATGATAAAAAGGGTGCACTAAAGGTGGTGGGTTTATCTACTTCCCTTGCTGAATGATGGAGGGGTAAAAGGTGATATGCCCTGAGGTCAAAACTTCAAGAAAGGAGGGATGGGGGACCACAAGATGGAGTATTTTGGCTATGATTAAGCTGCCTCCCTGCCATATGAGTTCAAATCCCTGAGCCTGGCTCAGCTGTGACAGGAAGTGTTGCTCATAAATTGGAGGCAGGTTGCTAATAAGAAGGGGCTGCTAAATCTCACTTGGGCCTGAGAGGCTCTGTTGGCTGAGTCTGCCAAGTAGGCACTGAAATCACAGGCACTGGGTAAATCTGGGCTAGTGAGTGAAGTGTTTGCCAGGTGGTTTCCTAATGTGTCAGTAACCACAGGGTTTATGAAGATCAGTGTGGGAAGCCTATAAGAGAAACAGAGTCTCAGATAGATAAAAATCTGAGACTCCTCTTTTGATCCCTTTTGTGATCCATACCCTTTCTTGTTGAAAAGCAATGTGGCCTTATTGAAAAAATTTAAGCTCTTAGCAAACCAAAAGTGAAGAGGTTAACACTCTCCCCTTTGGTCAGGAATGCATCTGCTGGGTCTCAAAAGTGGTTTTAGACATTCAAGGCCAAAAAATTCAGGGACTTCCAAACCCAGTAAAATATTCACAGACTTAACTGATGAAGAGGCAGTTATAATCCAACCTTGTACTCTTATCTTCACCTTGAAGTTTCTGAGGTTTCTGTATGTTGTCTAAACTAATTGCAATGTCTATGAAGCTGTAGAACTCTGTGCTTGTGGGTGAAAGGGAATTTGAATTTTCATATATAATAAACTTGTGACTCAATGGCACTTCAAAGAAGCAGCTGTGAGTTAACAGACAAGATTGTCTCCCATGTCCCCTTACCTTCTTATCAACTAAGCCATCCTTATCAGAGATGATAAATAGATCTCCACAGATCAGCTTAGCCAAGCCTCTGCCTCTACAAAAGTGCCCAAATTAGGAACCTTGGCTTGGGTTTGGATTTGATAGTAAAGGGTTAGTTCAGGCTAGTATAGATATGCTCCCTGGATAAAGGCTATTCTGACTTTGGTTTATAAATTTCTTACCTAATCAGCTATAGATGATTCACCAATTAGAAAAGAAATACGAATCTTCTTTGATTGAACTGCAGCAGGATTTATTTGCTATCTATAAGGTTTAGGAACAAGAGAATAGGATAAAAGGGTTTGGGAATGCTAAGCTAAATCTCAATAAATAAAGGTTATCTAAATCAAATGGATGATAGATTTGATAATAGGCTTCTCCCTCTCTCAATCCCTGGCCCAGCCTGGCCATGGCACAAGCCAAAGGGTAAGGAAGGGTAGTGGTATTATTCTTGTTGGTTGTGGTATTGTCTCTCTCAGCTCTATTAGTAGCAGGTAATTGATTAGTAGCAGGGGGCAGCTGGGTGGCTTAGTGGATTGAGAGCCAGGCCTAGAGACAAAGGGAAGTACTAGGTTCAAGTCTGGCCTCGGACACTTCCAGCTGTGTGACCTTGGGCAAGTCACTTGACCCCTATTGCCCACCCTTACCACTCCTGGGCCAAGGACGGTCCCTAGCCCGGATGAAAAAGGAGGAGGGTTGGGCATGGGGCTAGCAACCCCACCCTGTAAAAACTACATCTGCTAAAGAAACTGCAATTTAAAGTAGGGGCAGCTGGGCTAGCTCAGTGGATTGAGAGCCAGGCCTAGAGATGAAAGGTCCTAGGTTCAAAACCCGGGCTCAGACACTTCCCAGCTGGGTGACCCTGAGCGACTGTGTGACCCATTACCTACTGGTTGTGGCCCTATGCTCCTAGAATGGAGTCCCAGGATAAAAAAAAAAATTTTAGGGGCAGCTGGGTGGCTCAGTAGATTGAGAGCCAGGCCTATATATATATATATAAATTTCAACAATGGTTAAGTGTGTACTTCGAAAGCACTCTGGTAAATGTTATCAAGGCTAGATTCAACACCTTCAAGGATATTTTGGGCCTTGTCATGGAATCTTTCACTTTCCCTTTCTGCCTTTTCATCTAAAACTGGAATCTGTCTGATGTAGTATCTGGAAATATTGAGTCATTGTAGAGATTTTGGTTGTTGAGAATGGAAGTTTTATTCCAAAAGTTCTCAAGTACTCAGTTGAGACAGATCAGGCAGAACTTTGGACATGTCATACCCCAGGGAAGCTGCTAATACTTCAGGGATTGAAACAAGGGAGCAGATTGCAAAACTTATTTTTATCACTTCAGTTTTTAAGTCAGGAAGGAGGATGCAGTTGAAGAGTTTCAGGGCAGGATGGTCCCCAGACACACATCCTTTCAGACTCTGGTCAACATATTTTTTTGACTAACACTGTAGAGGCATAAAGATGTGGCAGTTTTCCCTCCCTATCCATAGAGAACAAGATGAATAATATCCAGAAGGCAAAAATGTCCCATAAATATAACTATTCAGCTATCTTTTTCCTTTATCATAAAAAGACACTTGTGTTTTGTCTCCTATTAGGATTTCCTAAATATGCAGGACTGTTCAAATTAGAACTGTTTAAAAAATTATTATAAAAGCAAAATCTTAAGAAACAGAAAATTTGTCTGTAGATTCATGAAAATAGTTGCCCAATCCTAATAGATTTCTCTACTCTTTAACACTTTATAGATTTTGGATTTTGGCCATGGGTTTTGGTGAACTGGGGCCATTTTTCCCTAGAATATTTTTGATCCTGATTTTTCAGTTTTCTTTTCCTGAATATCAGCTGGGAGAACACCCTTGTCACTTAAAAAGAGATTACAACCCCAGGTATAGAAAGGAAGGAGACATAGTGATAGGGGCCTTCCTCTCACTGTTTCTGAAAACAGAAATGGAAATTGACAAGGAATCTTTCAAATATTCTGCAAATGGGAAATATGCAAATACTAAGTAAGTTTTTATTTCTGTGTTATTTTTCTCATTGGTGAAATGTCATCATCCATATTCCTGACTACCTTGTCTTGGGGGTAGAATTGTGTTTTACCTGGCTCCACAGTTTTGGGTAAAGAAAAGATTTGGGTTCAAATATTATAAGGAAAATGGTATTCAAGAAACTGGTAATATTACAGCGTTTTTCACTGTGTATTGTTGAGCAAGCAGACAGAAAGTATATATACACAATATGTGGCGACATATTAAGGAATTTATCACCATGAATGGAAGAAACTCATCAAGGGCAATGATTAGGGAGACATAGCAGGAAGGGAATACACTCGATGTTGGGATCAAGTGGCAAAATTAGGTTCCCCAATAATACCCTTATTTGAGAAAAGGGTACTAGTCCCAAATATAGAAGGACAGATTTCTTATCAGACACATATTGATGAAGAAGTTTTGGGGATTACTTATTAATCTTCTGTTTTATGAAATTTGCCCAGTTATATTCTCTGAATCTTATATAATAAACTGGGAAAAGAATCTGTCAGCAAGTTATTAAGACACCAGAAAAGAGAACGAATTCAGAATTCCATAATCCATCTAAAGTTATATTTAATCAATATCTTCAAGTCTTATCTGCCTGAAAGAATTTTAGCAATGGAAAAGTACAAAATGGTTATCTTTCCCAATGAGTTTTTATGACCTTTAGGACAACTTGGTGAAAGTGATTTCTTATTGGAGTTTCATCATTAAAATATAATAGCAAAATATAAATAAAATACAAAACTATATTAAATTTTAAGTAACCACAAGTACCATGTATTTAGATACCTAGAAAAATTCATCAATTGTATTGAGTTTCCACTACTTCTATGCCTAGGAAATATAAATTATAGGGTCATTCCACTCTATTGAACTATCTAACCACCCTGTGTGTGGTAGGATGAATGGATTGAGAAAAATTACCTTGGCCTCAAAAGCTGTATCAATCAAGAATATGGCAAAGTTAACTATATTTGAGAGTATTGTTTGTGTCAATAATTTCCCTTCTGAATTGGATCAGTCTTTTGGAGCCTTTAGAGACTGAAAATATAAAAATCTCTTCACTTCTTTTTATTAACCTCAATCTTTTTACTCTGATTTCTCTATTTTTCTTTCCTTTTTTTTCTCATACTTCTGATATCTTTTTCATTCATTTTAGGAGAGAAGATAGTGATTCAATCTAATATAAGAATTGCCATTAGATGGTTATCCCGATGTCCTCAGAGAAAATGGCATTGTGCGGTCTTCTGGGATATATGTAACTGAGTTGTGCAAAGTATACAATATTTCTTATTCCTCCTGCATGTATTATCTAGTCACCATGTGTAGTTTTACTAAGAAATTGGCAAGCAAAGTCTCTAAAAATCATTTTCCTTACTCTCATTTAACTCTTCTGATTACATATGAGAAGATATCATGACTTCTCATGTTCTTCCTTCAAAGTTGTATTCCTTTTTAATCCTTCTCTTGGTTGATTATTGTCTTCTTTTTTGTTGGAATTCCTTAATATGTTCTTTTTTCAGAACATCAACTTTGAGGATGGAGAAAGTAATTCAGTTATCTCATTAGGTATTTTTGTGACAAAAGTATATCTTAAAACGAATAACTGTCAGGATTTTCTATTTTAAGATCTTCAAAGTTAGTTACTGACTACTATTCTTTATGCAATGGGAAAGGCCTGCGTCTTTTGAATCAATATGTCCCTCCAATGCAGTAACTCGAGTCCCATCTTTTCTAAGGACTTGATGAAGTACAAGAGTGTAATCCAGCCTATTTTCCAAAGGCATAGAGCTAGAAGGCTTTAATAAAAGAGTAAATGTTAATTCAGACCAAATGACAGTTGTAAGAAGGGGTATGTCTAGGAGGATGGGGGTGTAGTTGATAACCCCCTGGCTGATATATAAGGGTCACTTCTCTCTCAAAGCCACCTTCCTTACTAGGGAGACAATATAGGGTTTCTTGCAAAATGAGGTTCCCCTAGATCACTGATTCCCAAAGTGGGTGCTACCACCCCCTGGTGGGTGCTGCAGCGATTCAGGGTAGTGGTGATGGCCACATTTTTTTTTGTATTACATTCTATTCTGAGTTCAATAAATATTATTTCCTGGGGGCGCTAAGTAAAATGTTTTCTTTAAAGGGTGCGGTAGGCCAAAAAAGTTTTGGAACCACTAACCTAGATGATTGTGCCTGGGTAAGGCAGTTAGAGGAATGTATTATCTTTAAGGGGAAACAAATGTGACCCCAATTAAATGTCCCTGTGAAGCTTTGTACATTGAAGCCTCCCCACAAAACCCCAGCTGGAATCTGTTTCAAAAATGGAGGTCTGCTCTCCTTTCTCCCTTAACGCACACATTCTGTCTCTTACCAGTAGAGTCACACAGATTTGCCTAAATGAAACTGATAGAATTTATTTAGGAACAAAATAATTAAGGGATGTAACATGAGGGTGTCAGGGAAAGGGGATGCAATTGATTCCTTAAATCCTTTTTCAGTCCTTGACTGGGCAGGGTATTAGCAGAGATACTTCTGCATTACCCCAAATCCCAGCTTCTTTGACCCAATTCCTAAATGACACTCCTACAACTAGAATTGTGGCTAACTAAAGGGGAATGTAGATAGACAATGTCCAAGGTAAATTTGTGGACCCCAGGGGCCAGCTCCACTCAGAAGTCCAGACACCTCTGGCAAATCTGAAGAAACTGTTTTTAATATCTCCAATGTGATCAGGAACAAATGAGATCGAGTCATATGGTTTATCTTCAGTGAAGGTCTCAGGAACTCTCCACATTTCACTTTGTAGGTCCCACAGCCCTTAAAACCAACCTCCCTCTTGGCTGTCAACACCAAAACTTGATTTACCTGTGGGTTCTTCATCTAGAGGTCTTTGTATCAGGCGAACTGTCATCACTTCTCCACCTTCTGTGTTCCATCTGTCAGTTCCAAAAATGTATGTCTTGCTTAGCTTCTTTATACAGTCTTGGAAAATTTGATGATTGTAAATGAATGAAACAAAGAGAACCTAACCTGTGATATATGCAGTCTTTTTTTTTACTTCAAAATGAACAACACCAGAACATTACACATGATATAGTTGCAATAAGAAAAAAGTATTTGATAAATTTAAAGAAAATGAAATGACTGGAAGGAAAGAATTTCCTTATTGTACAAAGAATATGAGGGTCTCTCAGTATAAAATTCTAATTAGACCACTTTTGGTGAATGGTGTTATTTTCTGGTCCCAAGATTGTAGAAAATTTGACAGAAGATTGAAGAGGATATGGAAACCTAGGAGAAATGTGGTAAATGTTATTATGTGCCAAAGGTGGTTAATTTGAATGACTCACTTCATTTGATGGGGCTGGTTTAAAAAAGTTCTTAAATAGGAGAGCTGGTTTAAAGTCACCAACATATAAATTTAAGGTCTTTGGAAGGGACTATGTCCTAATGGTTAAAGTGACATAAATATAGAATGAATTCCTTTTAGAGAACATGGAATCTTGAATATTAAAAGAAGGCAGACCTCCTGTATCTTGGAAAGATTAGCTCACAAAGCTGCTAGAATAATACTTTATAACATAAGTGTTTGTATCAATATTATTCCTTGGCTCCAGGTACAAGGGAACATCAATGGATAATAATGACTTACAGTACCAAATTAGAACACATCTATTTCAGTTTTACAGCTTTTTAGGCTCTGATTATTTTCTTTTGAAAGTTTATTGCACAACACTCCTTTTCAAGTTATTGACATTGAATTTAAACTGATTTACTTGCAGTCTTTCATACATGAAATCACAGCTCTTTCATGGTATCTTAACACAGGCTGTCTGAAAGATGCTCTCATGTCAACTTTGCCTCTCAAAACACTTTTTCATCCTTTAAATCTGATCATGTGTACTACCTACTACAAGGATGTTGTTTTGAGTCTTCCAGTTATTATTAACACAATTCCTTAAATTTCTTCATAAGCTTTTTATGCATCTACTTTGCATTTTTATTTTATGTGTATATGTATATATACAAGTTATTTCCTATGAACCAAGCATAAAGAAAATATACATTAGTATTTAATTTTTATATTTAGATTTCTAGCTCCAAGAATGGTGTTTGGCACAGCAAATGTATTTTGCAAATAAATGTGTAAATAATACATGATGGAGAAAAATCAGAGGAAGGGACAAGTGGCTAGTCTTTTCCAATGTGGAATTTCTATGATAGCATGACTTCTCAAGCAGCACCAATCATTTAGTTAAGTATAGTCACGCACTTACCCCAGATTATTCCTGGTAACTATTGCTTCTCCTCCTAATCAGGTACTATTAATTGAAAATATCACCAAAACTTGCAAACTGATTTCACTGTAAAATTTATAAGTGTATTGTTTTATACTGCAATGAGTCATGATTTTTCTTCTTTCCGCAATAGCTATTCTAAATATACACTTGCATTTGCAAATTTCCAATATCTCATTATTCCCCTATGTTTAACTGGTGGTCATTGCCTTAAAATATAGTGAAAATAAAAGTAATTAAGTTTATTTGCTAATCCTCCCACTCGAATACCAACACACTATTCTTGAAGTTGTCTATCCTTTATTCATTGATTCCAGTGTCTGATGAAGAGGTGTATACACTTACATACACACTCATAATTTCAACCAGTAAGTTAACTTTTCCACATACATCTTTTTTCCTTCTCTCAATGACTGCCCTTTAAGTATCAGTCATGGTTTATAAGTAGTCTTTGATATATTCATTATCCATATTTTATCCACTATGATACCCTGCCATTCCTGTGCATGCCAAGTTGTGCCTAGTTCTTACTTTATTCTTGTCACATTAGGATCATGCTCAAACATTACCAACATTTTCTCACTGTCCAATTTGCTGTGGAT
>NC_058135.1:282936282-282972623 GCF_016433145.1 Gracilinanus agilis | reverse complement strand
AGAATATAATAAAGGAGGGAAAGATAGAAAAGAGGAAAGAGAGATTATTAATCTTATACCCTATAAATATACCTAAAATTCCCAATAACTACCTAAAATTTCCTAAAACTCTCTCTAACTGTCTTCTCAGGATAGGTTCTTCTGCCTGGCACACCAGGCCTACTCTGCTCTACTCTGTCTATCAATTATTCACTAACCACTGGGTAAATGGAATTAGCTCTCATCCTCATTCATTGTTAGACTCTAGCTATCAGAAATATGGGAAAGGAAAGATCAGTTACCCACATGTGACAATAAGTAACAAATCAAGAACAAACAGTGTTGAGGCTGCCATTTGTCCACTTGAAATTGAAGGTGCATGCAGGAAGTGACAAAAAGATGCTATCTTTTAAATATGATGGTAACTTCCTGTGGAGGGGGTTGGTGCTTTGAACTTGGTGTAGAAGGATCTCTGGCAAGACCTCAGATGGCTTCCTTCTGAATTGTCATGTGGGTAAATTAGGCTCCTCCCTTGGTGTTTCTGAAGGCTCTACCCTCAAGGAGACCTCTCTTGCCTCTCTAATTGTAAAAGTCTTTATGGCTAGTAGCATTGTTTAATTAACCTCCGTGCTCCTTTGCAGGGCCTCTAAATTCTCATCCATTCCAGACCTCTGGTCCAGGCCAGAATTTCTCTCTCTCAATTTCCCTACCTTCAACCTTCCTAATTGTAAATAAACTTCCATAAAAGTCATCCTGACTTGAGTCTATTTTAAATTTGGAATTGAGCTAATCCAATTCCTGGCAACCATATCTTAAATATCTTGTTCCCCTCTTACACCACCTAACTCCCTAAAAAAACAGACAGCTACCACTCACTCACTACTTCAATCAGTTTTTTTTATAGTAGTCCAACTGTCAGTACCCAACTGACAACAGATCCTTAAATCTATGAGACAGATTTCCTGGTCTCCAAAGATCCCAGAGGCAAAAAACTCTTTAAAGGCTTAAGCCAAAAGCCCTCTCAGTAAGTTCAGATCTGCTTTTATATACCAGCAACTAAACACTATTCCACATTACTAGCAACCAACCCCTAATGACCATCTCAGGCCCAGCAGCCAACTTCCCTCCAACTGCCAGCCTTAATTGTGTGCAACTCACCCACCCATTGTCAGCAACTGACTCTCCTGTCAACAACTGACCACCAGCAACTGATGTGGGCCCAGCAAGGGGCTCCCTAGTTCTTAATTCCTGTCACTGTGGGCTGGTTTATCTGTACACATCTCTATGGTAAGAGAACCTCCAGGTTCCCCACTGAATTAAAAATGGTATAAAGAATTCCTCTTCACTATTGAAAACTAAACTAATCGACCTTCCAGCACCCTCTAACATTTCAGCTTGATGAAACTTCGGATCTCTCTTAGGAATCTGCCTAATTATTCAAATCCTTACAGGACTATTCCTAGCTATACACTACACATCAGACACACTAACAGCTTTCTCATCAGTAGCCCACATCTGTCGAGACTTAAACTATGGTTGACTAATTCGCAATTTACACGCAAATGGAGCATCCATATTTTTCATATGCCTATTCCTCCATGTAGGACGAGGAATCTACTACGGATCCTACCTATTCAAAGAAACTTGAAACATTGGAGTAATCCTACTCCTAACAGTTATAGCAACCGCATTTGTAGGGTATATTCTCCCATGAGGACAAATATCATTCTGAGGAGCCACCGTTATTACCAACCTCCTATCAGCCATTCCTTACATCGGCACAACCTTGGTTGAATGAATCTGAGGTGGCTTTTCCGTAGATAAAGCAACATTAACCCGATTCTTTGCCTTCCACTTTATCCTACCCTTCATTATCCTAGCCCTCGTCATTGTCCACCTATTATTCCTCCACGAAACAGGCTCCAGCAACCCAACAGGAATTAATCCTGACTCAGATAAAATCCCATTCCACCCCTACTATACTATTAAAGACATCTTAGGACTTATCCTTATAATCCTCACTCTCCTATCACTAGCCTTATTCTCCCCAGACATACTAGGAGATCCAGACAATTTTACACCAGGCAACCCACTAAACACCCCACCCCACATTAAACCAGAATAATACTTCCTTTTCACATACGCTATCCTCCGATCTATCCCTAACAAACTAGGAGGAGTACTAGCACTACTTGCATCTATTCTAGTACTATTAGTAATTCCCCTTCTCCACACATCTAAACAACAAAGCCTCATATTCCGACCAATTTCACAAACCCTGTTCTGAATTCTTACAGCTAATCTCTTTATCCTGACATGAATCAGGGGTCAACCTGTAGAACAACCCTTCATCATCATCAGTCAAGTAGCCTCAATCTCCTACTTCACCACCATCCTCATCCTAATGCCACTAGCAGGAATATTCGAGAACTATATACTCCAACCTAAATACCCTTAACTGTCCAAGTAATTTAACAAAAATACTGGCCTTGTAAGCCAACAATGAAGGAAAACTCCTTCCTAGGACATCTCAAGAAGAGGGCATATCACCCTACCACCAACTCCCAAAGCTGATGTTCTAATTAAACTACTTCCTGATGAACAATTTATATGCTATGTCAGTACTAAATTCATTTTACAAAAAAATTTTTAGTATAAATAAAATAGCATATGTATAATTATACCATATACATTATATGTATAATTATACTATATACATTATATGTATAATTATACTATATACATTATATATGTCTATATTACATGGATTTATTTACCTCTAGCATATCTGATAATACATTATACTCTTATATTACTAAATACATATATATATTACAGTACTATTAATCATATAGTATATGGATATTCATTACCTAATATTATGCATAATCTTACATAAGACATATTATGTTGGCATACATATACATACTGTCCATGGAAACAGGAATTACAAACCTTAATCTGACAAGCATATCATAACCATCAGGAATACCTCAATCCACTTCTCACGAGAGACCACCATCCTGCCATCTAAAGGCTTAACATCCTTCAGAGGAGAGGCATGAATTGTGACGTACCTAATTCCTTGAACAGGCTATTGGTTGTTACTTCAGGATCATAAATTTGTTCATTGCATCGAAACTGCCATTAAATAAGGCATCACGATGTTTTGATTACTAGTCAGCCCATAACGTGGCATAACTGATTCTAACTGGCATGGGGTAGGATTTTTCTCGGGGGAGCTATATCCAACGGGCAGGAGCCTCGGACACTGATATCAACCTAGGATCTAACATGGAATAACTGCTTGGTGTTCACGCGGAATAAATGAGGATATTATATGAATGATTATAAGACATATTATTATATATAAGAATTAGCGCATAGCGTGTGTATGTAGTAATAAGAAGTAATAATTTAATCAATTTATAGTAGACATTAAATCAATGATCTATAGACATATATATTTATATATTCCACCCGGGTGACGAGCGCGCTGGAAAAATAATAAATAAAAATAAAATAAAATAAAATAAATAATAAATATAAAATAAAATAAAATATTTAATAATAAATAATAATAAATAATATTTAAATTAATGAATATAAATTTAAGGTATATATTCACTAAACCCCCCTTCCCCCTTAAATATAAAATCGTACCTTATTCTG
This sequence comes from Gracilinanus agilis, assembly GCF_016433145.1. Classification (NCBI taxonomy): domain Eukaryota; kingdom Metazoa; phylum Chordata; class Mammalia; order Didelphimorphia; family Didelphidae; genus Gracilinanus; species Gracilinanus agilis. The sequence continues at coordinate 282,968,972 of NC_058135.1, read as the reverse complement.
TCAAACCCCGAAACCGGAGGATACAATCTTAGCGAACTAGGGACAGGAGCTAAAACTTATGTAAATAAACACAGAGAAACATTAACAAGTACAAACCTAAATAGATATGAATAGGCATAAACAGATAAACAAACATATAAATAGCTATAAAAGAGTCTATATATAAATGCAAGCAAGTATTAATAGATATTAGCACTATAAATCGAATAAGCAGGTAGTCAAAGTATACAAGGCATATGGAACATATGTAAAATGCAAAATACGCATAAATAGAAATTTTCATTAAGATTCATACTTTAACAGTTTTTTGTGCTAATTTATATTTTAAGATTTTTTGAAAAAAAAAAGGAAAATAATCATCAATACTGACATAGCATATAAATTGAATTTTCATGGAAAGGTAAAATCCGATTTTACCCACATTTTCCTGCGTGGTTTTTTTTTCGATTTTTTTTCAATTTTTTTTATTTTTTTTTATTTTTTTATTTTTAATAGCCTCTTTTTCCTAACAACTACCTAATACCCATTAATTTACTTAATGGTTTAGCACCTGTTAATGTAGCTTATCCTAAAGCAAAGCACTGAAAATGCTTAGATTGCCTTAACCCAGGCCCATAAACAATAGGTTTGGTCCTGGCCTTATTATTAATTTTAATTAAACTTACACATGCAAGTCTCTGCAATCCAGTGAAAATGCCCTTAAAACTATTTAAGATTTAAGGAGCTGGCATCAGGCACACTAAAATGTAGCCAACTACGCCTTGTTTAACCACACCCCCACGGGTAACAGCAGTGACTAATATTAAGCCATAAACGAAAGTTTGACTAAGTTATAATTACTTAGGGTTGGTTAATTTCGTGCCAGCCACCGCGGTCATACGATTAACCCAAGTTAATAAACTTCCGGCATAAAGCGTGTTTACGCCACTAACTAAATAAAGTCAATAGTCAACTAAACTGTAATACGCTATAGTTGAAATAAAGATAAACAATTAAAATGACTTTAATACTGCCGACACAGGGCAGCTAGGACACAAACTGGGATTAGATACCCCACTATGCCTAGCCAGAAACTCAAGTAGTTGAACAACAAAACTACTCGCCAGAGAACTACTAGCAATTGCTTAAAACTCAAAGGACTTGGCGGTGCCCTAAACCCACCTAGAGGAGCCTGTTCTATAATCGATAAACCCCGATAAACCCAACCCTATCTTGCCAATACAGCCTATATACCGCCATCGTCAGCCCACCTTAAAAAAGTAAAATAGTAAGCAAAATTATCTTCCATAAAAACGTTAGGTCAAGGTGTAGCATATGAAAGGGAAAGAAATGGGCTACATTCTCTACCCTAGAGAACGATGAATCACATTATGAAACTAAAGTGCCTGAAGAAGGATTTAGTAGTAAATTAAGAATAGAGAGCTTAATTGAATTAGGCAGTAGGGCGCACACACACCGCCCATCACCCTCCTCAATATGCAACACCCCGATAACTAATAAAATATCAAACTAAAGAGGAGAAAAGTCGTAACACGGTAAGTGTACTGGAAAGTGCACTTGGAATACCAAAATGTAGCTTAATTAACAAAGCATTTAGCTTACACCTAAAAGATTTCAGTTAACCCTGACCATTTTGAGCTAATAACTAGCCCTAACACCTTTAAATACAACTATATTATAAACTCCAACTAAATCATTCTAAAATCCCAGTATAGGTGATAGAAAAGTTACTACATAGGAGCTATAGCACTAGTACCGCAAGGGAATAATGAAAGACCAATTTAAAGCACACAAAAGCAAAGATCAACCCTTGTACCTTTTGCATAATGATTCAGCCAGTCAACACAAATGAATTACGCCCGACCTCCCGAAATTAAGTGAGCTACTGTAAAACAGTTAACATGAACCAACTCATCTATGTAGCAAAATAGTGAGAAGATTTTATAGTAGAAGTGAAAAACCTATTGAACTTAAGGATAGCTGGATATCCAAAACATGAATTTTAGTCCAACTTTAAGTCCTATAAACCACAAACTTTATCTAAGTTCTCCTTAGACTTAAAAGCCAATCAAATGAGGGACAACTCATTTGATAAAGTAGACAAACTCTATTAGAGGGTAATGAAACTTAACTTCCCATTGTAGGCTTAAAAGCAGCCATCAATTAAGAAAGCGTTAAAGCTCAAACATACTTTATAACTTAATGACATAAAATAACCAAACCCCCTAATCTACTATTGGATGATTCTATTTAACTTCAGAAGACATAATGCTAAAATCAGTAATAAGAAATATTTCTCCTCGCACAAGCCTATGTTAGCAAACGGATACTCCACTAATAATTAACAAACATGTAAATACAATCACAGACTAGCCCATTACCTTATTCATTGTTAATCCAACACAGGAGTGCGAAACATTTTTTAAAGGAAAGATTAAAGGGAATAAAAGGAACTGGGCAAAACTAACCCCACCTGTTTACCAAAAACATCACCTCTAGCATTAATAGTATTAGAGGCACTGCCTGCCTAGTGAGTCCAACTTTAAAGGCCTCGGTATCCTGACTGTGCAAAGGTAGCATAATCACTTGTCTCTTAATTAGAGACTTGTATGAATGGCATAACGAGGGTTTAACTGTCTCTTTTTCTCAATCAATGAAATTGACCTACCCGTGCAGAGGCGGGTATAATTATATAAGACGAGAAGACCCTGTGGAGCTTAAGATTAATAACTTATTAAACCAATAACATATACCCAAGGGATAACAACCAAATCTAAACCATCTAAGTTATAATCTTTGGTTGGGGTGACCTCGGAGAACAAAACAACCTCAGAATGACATAACCAAGATTAACATATCTAAGTGCTCATAAGCCAGTAATTGACCCAAACTCCTGATCAACAGAACAAGTTACCCCAGGGATAACAGCACAATCCTATTTAAGAGCCCCTATCGACAATTAGGGTTTACGACCTTGATGTTGGATCAGGACACCCCAATGGTGCAACCGCTATTAAAGGTTCGTTTGTTCAACGATTAAAGTCCTACGTGATCTGAGTTCAGACCGGAGAAATCCAGATCGGTTTCTATCTATATATTCATTTCTCCCAGTACAAAGGACAAGAGAAATAGAGCCCACATAACATATGTGCCCTCATATTAATTAATGAAAAAAATCTAAATTAATTAAATACTCACATTAACCCTCTAGAAAAGAGTCCATTAAGGTGGCAGAGCAGGTAATTGCATAATACTTAAGCCTTTATCCCCAGAGGTTCAACCCCTCTCCTTAATATGTGTTTTTAGTTAACTTATTAACTTATATTGTTCCAATTCTCCTAGCAGTAGCCTTCCTCACACTCATTGAACGAAAAGTTCTTGGCTACATACAGTTCCGTAAAGGACCAAACATCATTGGACTTTACGGTATTCTCCAACCATTCGCAGATGCCGTAAAACTCTTCACAAAAGAACCACTATGTCCCCTAACTTCATCAATTTCTATATTCATCATCACACCGATTTTAGCCCTAACCTTAGCCCTAACAATCTGAACCCCACTACCCATACCATCAACCCTGATCGACCTTAACCTTGGCCTCCTATTTATTCTAGCCCTATCTGGGCTATCAGTATACTCAATTCTTTGATGAGGATGGGCATCAAACTCCAAATATGCCCTAATTGGTGCTCTATGGGCAGTAGCCCAGACAATCTCTTACGAAGTAACATTAGCAATTATCCTTCTATCTATTATACTTATTAACGGCTCATTCACCCTAAAAAACCTAATAATTACCCAAGAAAACCTATGACTGATTGTAACAACATGACCCTTAGCCATAATATGGTATATCTCAACACTAGCCGAAACAAATCGAGCTCCTTTTGACCTAACAGAAGGAGAATCTGAACTCGTATCGGGATTTAATGTTGAATACGCTGCAGGACCCTTCGCCATATTCTTCCTAGCAGAGTATGCTAATATCATTGCCATAAATGCATTAACTACTATCCTATTTTTAGGGTCCCCCATAAATTATGACTTCCCCTATATTAACACAATATTATTTATGATCAAAACTATACTTCTCACTACAGCCTTCCTATGAATCCGAGCATCATACCCCCGTTTCTGATATGATCAACTGATATACCTCTTATGAAAAAATTTCTTACCTATTACACTAGCACTTTGCCTATGATACATTTCTATTCTAATCGCATTTTCAAGTATCCCCCCACAATTATAAGAAATATGTCTGATAAAAGAATTATCTTGATAGGATAAATTATAGGGGTGCAAACCCCCTTATTTCTAGAACAGTGGGAATTGAACCCACATTATAGAGCTCAAAACCCTATGTGTTTCCTTTACACCACATTCTAGTAAGGTCAGCTAAATAAGCTATCGGGCCCATACCCCGAAAATGTTGGTTTACATCCTTCCCATACTAATGTCCCCCTATGTACTAACCATTGTATCACTTAGCCTACTCATAGGTACATCACTAACACTAATTAGTAACCACTGACTAATAGCCTGAATAGGCCTAGAAATCAACACATTAGCCATCATTCCACTCATAACCTTCCCCCACCACACACGAAACATAGAATCAGCTACCAAATACTTCATAACCCAGGCAACAGCATCTATAATCATTATATTTTCCATTATATACAATGCCTCAATAACTAATCAATGGACCATAACTCAAATCTCTGATCATTGAGCATCTCTACTAATAACTTTTATAGCCCTGGCTATAAAATTAGGACTTGCCCCCTTCCACTTCTGAGTACCAGAAGTGACTCAGGGCATTCCGCTTTTATCAGGAATAGCTCTACTAACTTGACAAAAAATTGCTCCAATTTCTATCTTGTACCAAATCTCACCATCCCTCAACATACCCACACTAACTACCCTCGGCATCCTATCCACTATCCTCGGAGGGTGAGGAGGACTTAATCAAACACATCTACGAAAAATCTTAGCCTACTCATCAATTGCCCACATAGGTTGAATGACTATTATCATTCTGATCATACAAACTCTACTAAACCTACTAATTTATTTCGCTGCCACAATCACCCTATTTATTACACTCAACTTTGCCTCTGTAACAAAAATCAACTCACTATCTAGCCTTTGAAACAAATCCACTACACTAACTATCATTATTACACTAACCCTCTTATCCTTAGGAGGCTTGCCACCACTCACAGGATTTATACCCAAATGACTAATCTTAAAAGAACTCACATTTTACAACAACAATATCATAGCCACAGCAATAGCTCTATAGGCTCTACTTAACCTATTCTTTTATATACGCATTATCTATGCCTCAGCCCTAACTATATTCCCATCAATTAATACCTCAAAATTCCACTGAACAGCACCATCACAAAAACCATTGCCATTAATTCCCACCTTAGCTATCATTTCCTCCCTTCTCTTACCACTAACACCCATTTTTATTATTCTCACCTAAGAACTACAAGCCTTTATCTTGCATAATCCGAATGCAAATCGAATGCTTTAATTAAGCTAAATTCTCAAAAAACTATAGACCTTGGTAGTACTATTATACTACTTCTTTGAATTTGCAATTCAATGTATGATTATACTTCAAAGTCTAATCTAAAGGCTTAGGCTAAAAACAGACCAAAGGCCTTCAAAGCCTTAAGCAGGTGTTAAAACACCTAGCCTTTGCCAAAAAACATAATTTCTCTCCCGCCTTTAGGAAGAGAAGGCGGGAGAGCCCCCGGGCTCACCTGCCTTTCATGCACTAAACTGGCAGGTATTTATCCTGCTTTATCCTAATTAACAGCTAGGGACCTAAACTTTCGGCCTCAGTTTATTGGTAAAAAGAGAGTATTACTCTCTGTCTTTGAATTTACAGTTCAATGCTTTAACTCAGCCATTTTACCTATGTTCATTGACCGTTGACTCTTCTCAACAAACCACAAAGATATTGGCACTCTATATTTACTCTTCAGGGCCTGAGCAGGGATAGTTGGCACCGCTTTAAGCCTTCTAATTCGAGCTGAGCTAGGTCAACCTGGAACCCTAATCGGAGATGACCAAATTTACAAGGTTATCGTCACTGCCCATGCTTTCGTCATAATTTTCTTTATAGTCATACCTATCATGATCGGAGGATTTGGTAACTGACTTGTACCTTTAATAATTGGCGCTCCTGACATAGCATTCCCACGAATAAATAACATAAGTTTCTGACTACTTCCCCCATCATTCCTACTCTTACTGGCATCCTCAACTATTGAAGCAGGGGCTGGGACAGGCTGAACAGTCTACCGCCCACTAGCAGGCAACCTTGCTCATGCAGGGGCATCCGTTGATCTAGCAATTTTTTCACTTCATTTAGCAGGAATCTCATCAATTCTAGGGGCTATTAATTTCATTACCACTATTATTAATATAAAACCCCCAGCTATATCTCAATACCAAACTCCTTTATTTGTATGATCTGTAGTAATCACAGCAGTGCTTCTACTTCTCTCACTTCCAGTATTGGCCGCAGGTATTACTATACTTCTAACAGATCGAAACCTGAATACCACTTTCTTTGACCCTGTTGGAGGGGGTGACCCTATCTTGTATCAACACTTATTCTGACTTTTTGGCCACCCGGAGGTTTATATTCTAATCCTGCCTGGATTCGGAATTATTTCTCATATCGTAACATATTACTCCGGCAAAAAAGAACCTTTTGGCTACATAGGAATAGTCTGAGCTATAATATCTATTGGATTCTTAGGTTTTATTGTATGGGCCCATCATATATTCACCGTGGGTTTAGATGTAGACACCCGAGCCTACTTCACATCCGCTACAATAATCATTGCAATCCCTACAGGAGTAAAAGTATTTAGCTGATTAGCAACCCTGCAGGGAGGGAATATTAAATGATCTCCAGCCATACTATGAGCCCTGGGCTTTATCTTCCTATTTACTATTGGAGGCTTAACAGGCATCGTCCTAGCTAACTCATCATTAGATATTGTACTTCACAATACATATTATGTAGTAGCCCACTTCCACTATGTCCTATCTATAGGAGCCATATTTGCCATTATAGGAGGTTTTGAACACTGATTCCCCCTATTTACAGGCTATATACTAAGCGACCTGTGGACAAAAATTCACTTCTTTATTATATTTGTAGGAGTAAACCTAACATTTTTCCCTCAACATTTCCTAGGACTCTCAGGTATACCACGCCGATACTCCGACTACCCAGACGCTTATACCACATGAAATGTTCTCTCATCTATTGGCTCCTTCATCTCACTAACAGCCATAATTCTAATGGTGTTTATCATCTGAGAAGCCTTTGCTTCTAAACGTGAAATTATAAATGTAGAAGTAACCACAACCAATATTGAATGACTATATGGCTGTCCACCCCCTTATCATACATTCGAGCAACCTGTGTTCATTAAAACTTAGACAAGAAAGGGAGGAATTGAACCCCCTCAGATTGATTTCAAGTCAACCCCATAACCTCTATGACTTTCTCTTAAGATACTAGTAAAATTATTACATAACTTTGCCATAGTTAAATTATAAGTTTAACCCTTATGTATCTTAAATGCCCTACCCTATACAACTAGGCTTTCAAGATGCTACCTCTCCCATTATAGAAGAACTAATATACTTTCATGATCATACACTTATAATCGTCTTTTTAATCAGCTCCTTAGTGCTCTACATCATTATTTTAATACTAACCACAAAATTAACTCATACAAGCACTATAGACGCTCAAGAAGTTGAAACAATTTGAACTATCATACCAGCAGTGATTTTAGTCCTAATTGCTGTACCCTCACTACGAATTCTCTACATAATAGACGAAATTTACAACCCCTGTCTAACAGTTAAAGCTATAGGCCATCAATGATACTGAAGCTATGAGTATACCGATTACGAAGACCTAACATTCGATTCCTACATAATCCCTACTCAAGACCTATCCCCTGGCCAACTGCGACTTCTAGAAGTAGATAATCGAGTAGTTCTACCTATGGAGCTACCCATTCGTATATTAATCTCCTCAGAAGATGTCTTACATGCATGAGCTGTCCCATCACTAGGGCTAAAAGCTGATGCTATTCCAGGACGATTTAACCAAGTCACCCTAACATCATCTCGACCAAGAGTATTCTATGGCCAATGTTCAGAAATCTGTGGATCTAACCACAGTTTTATGCCTATTGTCCTAGAAATAACTTCACTCAAATACTTCGAAAAGTGATCATCTATAATGCAACCATTTTTGAACCCTTTTCCCATGCTTTCAAGCATGCATGAGACATAGCATCTCCTCAAAAAACATGCCACAATTAGATACTTCTACTTGATTTACCACTATTTTACTTACAATCATCGCATTATTTTGTGTCTATCAACTCAAAATAATTAATCAAACATTAACACAAGTACCATCCCCAACAGAACAGACAAAACTTCATAAAACACCTACGCCTTGAGAAAACAAATGAACGAAAATTTATTTGCCCCATTCATCACACCCACAATTATAGGTATTACAACTCTACCAATTATTATCCTGTTCCCCTGTATTATTTTGTCTTCCCCTAAACAATGACTCCCCAACCGTATTCAAACTCTACAAATTTGATTAATTCGTCTCATCACTAAACAAATAATGACAATACATAACAAACAAGGTCAAACCTGATCCCTCATATTAATCTCCCTAATCCTGTTCATTGCTTCCACTAACCTCCTAGGACTTCTACCTTACTCATTTACCCCAACCACACAACTATCAATAAATATTGGTATAGCTATCCCACTATGAGCTGGTACAGTAATTATAGGCTTTCAAAACAAACCTAAAATATCATTAGCCCACTTCTTACCCCAAGGCACCCCAACCCCTCTAATCTCAATACTAATTATTATCTAAACAATTAGCCTGTTTATCCAACCTCTTGCCTTAGCAGTTCGACTGACAGCCAACATTACTGCAGGACACTTACTAATCCACTTAATTGGTTCAGCCACATTAGCCCTTTCATCCATTAGCATAACCGTATCAACCATTACATTTTCAATTCTATTCCTCTTAACAATTCTAGAACTAGCCGTAGCAATGATTCAAGCTTACGTTTTTACCCTTCTAGTTAGCCTTTACCTACATGATAACTCATAATGACACACCAAACACATGCTTACCACATAGTTAACCCTAGCCCATGGCCACTTACAGGAGCACTATCAGCGCTCCTACTGACATCCGGCACAATTATATGATTCCATTTTAATTCTACACTTCTCCTCACAATTGGCTTAATCTCAATACTCCTAACAATATATCAATGATGACTGGATGTAGTCTGAGAAGGCACATTCCAAGGACACCACACCCCTGTAGTACAAAAGGGATTACAATACAGTATAATCCAGTTCATCATCTCAGAAGTCTTCTTCTTCATTGGATTTTTCTGAGCCTTTTACCACTCAAGTCTAGCCCCTACTCCAGAACTAGGAGGTTGCTGACCTCCTACGGGCATCAACCCTCTTAACCCTCTTGAAGTTCCACTTCTAAATACATCAATTCTCCTAGCATCAGGAGTCTCAATTACATGAGCCCATCACATCCTAATAGAAGGAAACCGAAAACAAATAATTCAAGCACTACTAATTACCATCCTTCTAGGACTGTACTTCACAATTCTTCAAGCCATAGAATATTACAAAACACCCTTCAAAATCTCTGATGGAGTTTATGGCTCAACTTTTTTCGTAGCCACAGGATTTCACAGCCTCCACGTAATCATTGGCTCTACATTCCTTATTGTCTGCCTTCTCTGTCAAGTTTTCTTCCACTTCACCCCAAAGCATCTTTTTGGCTTCGAAGCAACCACCTGATACTGACACTTCGTAGATGTAGTATGACTATTCCTATATGTATCCATCTACTGATGAGGCTCATATTTTTCTAGTATAATTAGTACTACTGATTTCCAATCATTAAGTTCTGGGTAAAACCAGAGAAAAATAATTAACCTTATCATCACCCTTTTTGTTAACTCACTTCTGGCAACAATTGTAATCATGATCGCTTTCTGACTGCCTCAGCTATACTTGTACTTAGAAAAATCCAGCCCCTACAAATGCGGTTTTGACCCTTTAGGATCAGCACGACTTCCTTTCTCCATAAAATTCTTCCTAGTGGCTATCACATTCTTACTGTTTGACCTAGAAATAGTAGTAGCCAGAATCTTCCTCCTAATCTGATTCCATCCTATAATCGAAAACAATCAAATAATCCTCACAACCGCTCTATGCTTGGGAGCCATAACAACCCTGTTCACAGCCATTTGCGCAGTCACACAAAATGATATCAAAAAAATTGTAGCCTTTTCAACATCTAGTCAATTAGGCCTAATAAATCTAATTCTAAAATAAGTGGTGGATCAAAGATCAAATTATAGAAACAATAAATCATGTCATTATGGAGAAAGAAAGTGTGGAGACAGAAATCAAAATTGTATGAGATATAGCCACAATACCTAGAGAAAAACATAAATCTCTAAAAATCAACTTCAAAAAAAAGAGAGAAAAAATGCATCATTCAATTAGCTTTGCAACTAATAAAAAAGAACAAATTAAAAATCCTTATTTAAGGAATAAAATTAGAAATCCTAAAAAATCAAAGGGAAAACTAAAAGAATTAAATAATTCAAATTGATTTATTTTGGATCCTGCAATTTATTAAATATTTCAAGGAATTTTCTGCTGAGTCTATATAATTCTCTTAATATTCCATCACTTCTCCAAAAAAGAGATAATTTTGTTTTCCCATTGCTTATTTTAACTCCAAATTCTTTTTTCTTTACTTATTGCTAAAACTAGTATTTCTTTTTTTAATACGGAAAAAAATCACCTTATTTTCATAAACTTTTTGTTTTCCTTTATAATCCTTGTATTTTATTTTTAAGTAATTCATTTAAAAACCTTCAAGGAAGGGCTCATGGGAAGGACCTCCAGGCTGCTAAAGGGATCCAAAAAAGGTTAATAACCAATCCCTACATTAAAGAATAGATCTTGGGATTTAGACTTAGAAGTCACCTTTAGATTCCCCAGCCCCATTACCCATTCCACAAAAAAGTAAATTGAAGCACTGAGAGTTGAAATGACCATAGTCACATAATTAGTATGTGACAGAAATTAGAATAATGAGGAATTATAGAGAAGTAATGTGGTCTGCTAGAGGTTAAAGCTAGAATTTCTAGTGTAATATTAAATAATAGTGGTGATAAAGGGCATTCTTGCGTCATCCCTAATTTTACTGGGAAGACTCCTAACTTATCCCCATTATAGATGATCCTTGTTGATAATTTTAAAGAGATATCTCTTATTATTTAAAGCAGTGATTCCCAAAGTGTGTGTCACCACCCCATGGTGGGTGCTGCAGAAATCCAGGGTGGGGTGGTGATGGCCATAGGTGCACTTGGGTGCGGTGAATAACTGTAAGGGGGTGGTGGTAATATGTGACAGGGGGCTTTAAGTAATATTTTTTCTGGAAAGGGGGCAATAGGCCAAAAAAGTTTGGAAACCACTGATTTAAAGGAAAGGCCCAGCTATTCATGTGATTTCTACTATTTTTAACAGGAATGGGTGTTGCATGTTGTCATAAGCTTTTTCTACAACAATTGGGATAATATTGTGATTTGGTTATTGATATGGTTAATTATGGTGATAGTTTCCCTGATATTGAACCAGCTCTGCTTCCATGTTATAAATCCCGCCTGCTCACAGTGAATGATCATTGTGACATACTGTTATTATCTCCTCGGTAGTATTTTATTTAAAATTTTTTCATCTATGTTCATCTGAGTAATATTTATCTTTATATTTTGATAAATTACCTTTTAATGTTTTCAACTTTAACATTACCTTTTAATAAATACACTTACCTTATGAATAATTTAAGGATAGAATTATATATATATATATATATATTAAGTGTAAGAATATAAAATTTAGGGTTTCAAATAAATATGAGAATTCTAAAGTAATATTGTGGTTGCCAATTTAAATATATTATAGCTTTAGTCAAAATGACTTTTAGTAGCTTTATTTACAAAGAGATGGAAAGAGTAAAAATGGAAAAATGCTGTTAAAGAGACATATTTTTATCAAGCCTAACAGCCCTTCCCAGTGAAGTGAGGCTCAGCCCCAAAGGGGCTCCCCAATGTCTAATGATGTTTTCAGCTAGAGTTCCACCAAAACAGTCTCCTCCAAAGCCAAGGCAGAAATCCCTGGAAGCAATTTCTACAGAAGCCAGGAAAGGAAAACCAACTACTCATGCATACAAAGCACAATCCAAAAGGAGAAGACTGAAGGCCAAATCACAAGGCCAAGTCCTCTAAAACCAAAGCCGAAAGAAGATTCAGAAGCATTTCTCCAAGAAGCAGTCCAAAAACCCAAGTTGCATTGTACAGGAAGTTCAGGGCTTTTTATATTCCTTTTTCCACATCACTTCCTGTCCCTTCCTCCATTTTACTGGAATCAATTGCAGTCTTTCAATTTGCCTAGTCTTGCCCCGGGGCAGAGCAGTGGCCTCTAGAGATGTCATTCACTTTAGTAAGATACTTCTGAATTCTCTTAGTGTCAATTATGGGTACTTGAGTTTTTGATTGATTAATTTAAAAGTTGCTGGTCAATAGACAAAGAAGGTTTGATTCACTCTCCAAATTAAGGCAATCTAAAACATGTAGTTAATATTTTTCTCAAAGGAAGTTTTTATATCATGACTTGTGCAGTGATCTCATCTCACTACAAATGGTAGTGAGAAAACTCCAAGATGGAAGAGGCTGTATCTAATTCGTTGCATCAGGGAATAGACCTTGCTCTAGATCAGGTGTCAGCAATGTATGGCTCTTTCTGCAGGAGCCATAAAGTCAAATTTTTTAGGCTCTATTACAGGAGCATGCACTGTGAGCACTGTACGGCTCTCATGAAATTACATTTTAAAAAATGTGGCATTTATGGCTCCCATGGCCAAAAAGGTTGCTGACCCCTGCTCTAGATATTAGATGGAGCTTGAAATTTGATTTCTCTTTCCATTGGTTTTTCCACTGGGTCCCATGCAACCACATGCATTTTCACTGTCAACCCAAGCAACGTGATCATTTTTCCCGCAAGAGAAAACATTTAACACTAAAAGGATAAGCAGGAAACATAGAAAGCAGATAGCCTTGAGAGAAAAGAAGATAAGATCCTTTAAGCAGTAGATGCCAAGCAATTTGTTTAATGACCTGCTACACTGATCAATGATTGTGCATTTGTGAAGCCATGTGGAGCAAGGCTGAACTTAGGTTTTGTAAGGTCTGTCTGCCATATTTTTAATCGTGGGCAACTTCTGATATGGGAAGAGGTACAAAAGAAAGCCTGGGATGCAAAAAGTTTATAACCACATTATATTATATGCACATATGTGTGAATTGATCTGTTATACATTTATAATAGAAACATATATTTATGTACACACATGTAAAGTTTCATTATACACATATTGACACAATCATTTTGTAGGTAGGAAGAGAATTATAATGTGCATAATTCTGAAGAACAACAGTTGTGGGAATTAACCACTCTCATCCTTGATTTATTTAATTTAACTAATGAAGTTTCTGTGATTTTTTTGAGACCATTGATTTTTTGTGAGGAAAGTGACTTATCACTGTAATACATTATCAGTTTGAATCTTATTTAATTTTATATCTTGGTTGCATAATGGATAGAGCTCTAAATTTGGTATTACAAAGATATGGGTTCAATTCCTGTCTCCAACAGATACTTTACTATCTATGAAGCCCAGGGAAAAGAATTGAACATCTTCCATTCTTGGTTTCTTCATTTTCAAAACAAGGACAAAAATGCTCTTTGCTTTGAAAGATTATTAAAAGAACCAAATGAAATGGCATCTGTAAGTATATATATATATATATATATATATATAATATGAATAATGTATTTTTATATAAATGGTAGCTTTTATCATTAGTCTTTTTCTTTTACTCAATAAATATTTATTGAGTGTTTACCATACATAAAACATTGTGGTAGTGTATGTGAGTGATAAAAATGTCTAATATCCATCTGATTTGGGAGCCAGAAATCCCAGTCCCTATTCCAAATGATCATACTTTTTGACCTTGCCACCTCACATCAACTCAGGCCTGATGTAATTCCTGACAATCTATAATCACTGAAGCAGACTGTTTGTTGACAGGAAAAAGTAGAACTTTGGGAGCTTCTCCACCTTTCAATCTAACTCTCAAGAGATGTCAGTGGGTCTTGTGATCTTCTCATAATTTATGAGATTAGTCAAATCCCAGAAGATTTAAAGCATATTTGGACATAAATTTCCAAGTAAATTTTCTACTTGTTTATCAGTAAGAATAAGAGACCCAGGGCAAGTCAGGCTCCCATAGTAATTCATTCTTTGAGTGATGTCACTGTATGTGGCTTGAGTAATAAGGGCTCCAGGGCAAGTCAGGCTCCCATAGTAATTCATTCTTTGAGTGATGTCACTGTATGTGGCTTGAGTCTAAGAGATAGGAAAACTGCTTTCCTCCTCATCCCCATTGTAAGTGGCAGTAAGAATAAACATTTAAGTTCTAAAAAGCCTTATAAATATATCTTTCCAACCATATGTATGTCCTAAAGACCCAGATTAAGTTGTTATATGCTAATTGAATTAGAAAAGGACATACCAGAGTTGACATAGCTCATCAAGGAACAGGAACTCTCATTAGAGAAAAAAATGCCTATAGAAAAGAAGTTCAAGGGGTCAGTTGAATGTCTCAGTAGATTGAGCGCCAGGCCTAGAGATGGCAGGTCCTAGGTTAAAATCTGTCCTTAAACACTTCCTAGCTGTATAACTCTGGGCAAGACATTTAACCCCCATTGCCTAAACCCGTAATGAAGAAAAAGGTAAGTAGATATGTTATGGGAAGGTAAGGGGTTAGGATGAGAAATATAATGGGGATATATATATATATATAACATAAGGGATGAATGAAGAATATAGGAAGGGCTGCTCAAACAGGCTAGTCACTGGAGACAGAGAATAGGTACTGGGAGGAAATAGGCTGGGTCCTTCAGGCAGGGAGGCTATCTCTGTGATATAAGAAGAATTGGGTCAGCCAGAAGTAATATGTGTCTGGCTGAAGGGTTTCTGTTGTTAATTTCTAAGGTCCCTTGAGAGAGGAGACAAGAGGCTCCTCCCTTCCAGCGAAACTGAAATCCACAGGAAGGGTCAGCTGGCCACTTTCTGTTCAAGATGGATGCCTAGGTTTGTCCTCAGGAAATAAAAAGAAAGTTATTCCTTCCCCTCTTCAGCTTTTGCCCTAATATCAAGTACAATGATTCACCAGAGGCTTTTGTGTAGATATCAAAGAGGATTTATTGATGTCAGGGGTAATATGAGGGAAAAAAGGTTTGAGGGTTTGGTAACGCTGCTAGGGAGAAAGCTGGTGCTGGGGGAAGGGTTGCAGGAGAGAGGGTCAGACTGAGAGAGGCCTGCTCTCTCAGTCATGGAAGGTTTCACTGCCCTGAGGTAAAAGTATTTATCAGATCACTAGATAAGGGGGTGGCTTGATTTAGGATGTCCTTCCTTCCTACAGAAGCTAAAACCCATGATGTCCAACCACCACCTTTCCTCCCAGGGCCCAATGGGGAAATCCAGGGAAAATAGCAGGATGTAAATGGAGAGGTCAGGGAGAGGTCTAGAAAGAACAGACAAGGTCCAAGATGCCCCAAAGTCAAAAGGCTTTTCAGTTGGAACCCAGGGATATTTATAGCCTAGCTCTAATGATTTTCCCCTGAACCCAGCTCCCCTTGCTGGTTCAACATTCTAAACGTTTTCCAACTGACAGAGCTGCTACAGTTGGTTTGCAAAAGCAAAAGCTTTTGCTGCAACCCTGCATTAAAAACCTTACCACTCTTCTGCTTTGAAACCAATACACAATTTGATTCCAAGATGGAAGATAAGGGTTTAAAAAAAAAGAAAAGAAAAAGTCAAGACACCAATTCTATTGTGCCTTACCCAGTATTTTGGCATTTTAAGCAAAAATACGCTCTGGATTTGTGTAGCTCCCAGAAGAAAGGCTGAATTCATGTTTATAGAGATCCTGCTCTATAACCAGAGACTTATCTGAGTGGCCTAGGATGGTCGTCAGATGTAAAGAATGAAACATATTGGAAGCATGGCTTGTTAGCTCATAGTGCTCCGAGGTATAATGGAATCACCAGTTTATTATAAAGGAAATTAAAGATCCTCTTCCTCCAAAAGCCCAAGAAAGTTTCCCACAATTATAGAGAGCAGTATTTTTACTATAGTCAAAACAAAAGCTTTAGAAGCCTCCAGATGTAGATAAAAACCTATGCTAACCTATCAACTATATGTGTTATCATTAAGTGAAGCCTGGGACATCTCATTAGGGTGGAAAGCACCTGAAGTTCTCAGCCTTGATGGTATTAAACAATTTTTAAGCCTCATTATTTTACTTTAATTCTGGGCAAAATGCCGTGCCAAGGGTTTGACCTTGGCTGTACTAGACAGCTGCATTCTCGGTCAAAGGGTGAACAGTGTTAGCCCCCCTCGATTACTGAGAGCCCAAAGCTTTTTCAATAAGACTATAATGCATTTTAAAGAAAGGTGAGAATTATGAAAGGAATCAAAAGAGGAATTTCAGATTTTTATCTTAGATAGCCCACTCTGTATCGACCATAATAGGGAGAAAAATTCAATACACGGCTCTGCCGATTTATATTGATCTTTTGAGGGGATCCAGATAAAAATATCTACTTGAGATTCTAATTTCTCTTAATAGCTTCCAATACATGTTCTCTCAAGTCTTTCTGTTCTTTACTCATGGGAGTGGAATAAGACACTTTTTGACCCAATTCAGCATTTTCTTAACAAAGACACATCAATGGTTTGTCATTTCCTTCTCTAGTAAGACATTCCTACTGTGTCTTTATTCATGAGACACATATGACTTCAGAAAAGGTACAGAAAAATGTCTGTATCACAAAAAATTTTTAGAGATTGCCAAGATTAGATCACTATCAAAAACTCTTCATGTCTCCTACCTTATAAGATGGTCAATTTATTATTGAGTGCTCTACTTAAAGAGAAATGCCCCAATGGAATTTCACAATGATATACCTGTGGGAAGTCGTTCTATGTAGTAAAACCTTTGGAGAAATAGGATCAAATTTAGGGCCTGTTATCTGGATTCCCTACGTGACCAATCCAGGCTGAGGCAGTCTTTGTGTTTGGTCCTGGTCACTTGAGCCTCAAAAAGGCTCTGGTACCAGAAGGTAGGTTAATCCAAAATCAACTTGATCCCTCCAAAAAGGTTATTAGGAGTCATTTAGAGAAACAGAGTCTGTAACAGATATTTTATCTGGATCCCATTGCAAAATCATCGGCAAGTAAAACTGTGTGTATGATTTTTCTGCCCTGCATGTCAGGATGCAGACTGAATGGGTCATCTAAGATAAAAATCTGAGGCTCCTCTTCTGACTCAGTCTTTGATCCCCACCTTTTCTTATTGGAGAGCTTTGAAGTGGTAAACCAGCTTCTATTGAATTGATAATTTCCTCCCTTGATAATTGAAGAAGCCTTAATCTTAAACAAATGCTGATTCCATACTCAGACTAAAACCTGAGTCTTTAGTCTGTATGCAGATTTCAATTGATGAGCATCTCCATAGGATATTTCCTCTCCCGGAATTATAACCTGCTGAATTGGGGTTTGGAATTTGACCATTTGTCTTTGCATTTGTATTCTTTGAACTTCAATGGATTGTACGTGATTTATTGCCCCTTACCAACTGTGACTTCTTCTTTGAGAAAGATATATAATAAACTTCCATGCCCACAGAATTTGGAACAGCATGGGCTAACCACTAGTCTGGTTGTTCTCATTTTCTTTTTCCTGTCTTATCAATCCGACGCCGTAAACGCCACTCAGGACCCCCATTTTTATCATATAGGAGGCTGGTCCCCTATATATACCCCAAAATGAAATTGTTCAAGATCCATTTTTGTCAGTGATTTGTACAAAAACATAGATGGCCTATTCTTTTAAATTAAAAATCTCTGGGAGAGATGGCAAACACATATGATTACACAGACAGAACTCAAATAACTTCAACAATTTAAATATTTGGACCAAGGAAATTATGATGAAAGTCAAGATAGATAAATATAAAAGATAACATTTTAGGTTAAAAATTCAGATCTTAGCAAGTACATAATAGAAAAGTCATGGTTATAAAGACATACCTGAGATAAAAAAATCAGGTACTGGGTTCCGGGTTAAGATGGAGGCAGAGTAAGAAGCAGCTCTTAACCTCTCCTGACCAATACACACAAAACTCCTCAAGGGGACATAAAAACAAGTCCAGACGAACGGAGGAACCCCACAACAGGGCACAGTGTGGAAGGTATGTGGAAACGAGGCATTTCTATGCTATAAAGGGGTGAAACAGCTCTCACTAAATAACGGGCTGAGCAACCACCCCAACCCCATCCCCTCCACAAACAACACCTATCGAGTCATTGGCAGCTCTGGGGCCTCTTCCTGAGAGCAGCAAGATTTAGGACCCCAAAAAGCTAACAAAAGCACACAAAATTTGAGCGTGGGAGCAGGACACTGAGAGCGGACCCAGGGCGCAGGATGCAGAGCGCAGGCGCAGGGCGCAGAGCGCTGGCTCAGAGCGCAGGCACGGGCAGAGGCGTGGGTGGAGGCAGACACAGCCACAAGCTAAAGCTCTGAAACCCTGAGTGGGGAACCAGTGCAGACGGGTATACGACTGTGGAAGCAGCACCCTGAGACTTGTAAAGAAACCTATGGCAGACGATCAAGCAAGGGGGTCTACCAGGGGGCTTGACCGTGGACAGACCCTGAGCGCGAGGATAAACCTGAGAAGCTGCTGGGCTAACGATGGCTACCCAGTCTCAGGAAGTTCAGAAGAGAAAGATTAACAACAAGAAAAAGAAGTCTTTAACACTCGACAACTTTTACACAGAGAAAATCCAGACAACCGAGCAAACAGAGGAGGAGAACAAACAAGCATCCGGACCTTCCTCAAATAAGGAAAACTCCTCACAAGCTATGGAAGAGTTCAAAACTGAGATTTTGAGGAAAATGGAAGAGCTCTGGCAAGAAAATAACAGTTTAAAAGGTAGAATCTTGCAATTGGAAAGTGAGGCTCAGAAACCAAATGAACTGATAAGCAAATTGAACACCAGAAATGACCAGATTGAAAAGGAATACCAGAAGATTATGGCCGAAAACCAGAAGATTATGGCCGAAAACCAGAAGATTATAGCCGAAAATCAAAAGATCATAGCCGAAAACCGAAAGATTATAGCCGAAAATCAATCCCTAAAGGCTAGAATTGAGCAAGTAGAAGCTAATGATCTCTCAAGACAAGAAGAACAAATAAAACAAAGTCAAAAGACTGAAAAAATAGAAGGAAACATGAAATATCTCAATGAGAGAGTGACAGACCAAGAAAACCGGTCTAGAAGAGACAATTTGAGAATAATTGGTCTTCCAGAAAAACCAAAAATTAATAGAAACCTGGACTGCATACTAACAGAAATAATTCAGCAAAATTGCCCTGAAGGGTTTAACCCCACAGAGCTGCCTGAGCTGCTCAAGCTGTATTACCGGAGGCTCTTCCCCTTCTCCCAATACTATCGCTGGTTCAACTATGGCGGAGTGGTGAAGAATTATTTTCAGCACTGGGAGTTTTCATTCACTCTGAAAGATGATATATACATCCGCTACCAGTCTTTCAACAACCAAAGTGAAATGGAAAAGGAGATACAGAAGGTAAATCCCTACAAAATTGATATCGGAGCAGTATATTCGCACAGACCCATCCAGCACAGTACGGTGAAACTGGGGGCTTTTCAGACGCAGGAGAAAGAGCTGGTGTTTGACATCGACATGACAGACTATGACGACGTGAGGAGGTGCTGTAGTTCTGCAGATATCTGTTCCAAATGCTGGACCCTCATGATGATGGCCGTCCGCATCCTAGACAGAGCCCTGAAAGAGGACTTTGGATTTAGACATTGCCTCTGGGTATACTCGGGAAGGAGAGGTGTTCACTGTTGGGTCTGCGATGAAGCCATCAGGAAACTTTCGTCAGCCGTCCGCTCTCGGATAGTAGAATATCTGAGTCTTGTGAAGGGAGGAGAAGACATGAAAAAGAAGGTTCATCTCGGTACAAAGATTCACCCTTTTGTCAGAAAATCAAGACATAGTAGAAAAATATTTTGAAGAATATGCCCTGGCTGGTCAAGATATTCTTGAAAACAAAGAGAACTGGGATAAGATTTTAACTCTTATTCCTGAATCCCTTCATGCTGATCTTCAGCTAGGATTCCAAAAGTGTCACAATTCAGTCCAGTGCTGGGAATATTTGAAGAAAATAGTGAGCAAAAATCGGCCTGTCAGAAAGGAGAAATTTGGAGCCTTCGTAGAGTATGAGATCATGCTGCAATACTGTTTTCCTCGCCTGGATATTAATGTTAGCAAAGGAATCAATCATTTACTGAAGAGTCCATTCAGTGTTCATCCTAAAACAGGTCGTATTTCTGTTCCTATTGATTTGCAGAAAGTGGATCAGTTTGACCCTTTTGCTGTTCCTACCATAAGCCAGATCTGCCATGAATTAGATCCGGCGTCCACTAACAAAGAGGAAGGGAACAAGGAGAACGAAGCCGAGGCCAAAGTCAAGCATCGCACGAGAGATTATAAGAAGACCAGTCTAGCTCCCTATGTGAGAAGTTTTGAACAATTTTTGGAAGAAGTGGATAAGTTCAGAAAAGGAGAACTTCTGAGGAAGAGTGATACACAGAGAGATTTCTGAAGACAACGGCTCCCTCTATACCCACATGGATTCCTCTGACCTCCAACATCCAACCGTGTAATAATATACTGGACCATACACAATGCCATTTAAGAAAAAAGAAAATCTATAAACAAGGCATAGCAGAAAGAGAATTTGGGATAGAGTAGAAATCTGGCTTTCAAAGATTCCAGATCATTAGCTTTCCATGTGGGCCCCTTTAATAATATTTTTTGGTAACAAAAGTTTATTGCCCAGCTGCCTTTAATAATAAAACAAAGGTCTCCAAAGGTCTTAATTTCAATTCACTGGAAACAACCAGAAGATTTTCCTGGTAGAGGAAGGGTTTTTCCTTAAGTCTCAGCTAGTTAAATTTATTGTCCTCATAATTGTTCTGAGTCACGACAGAACTTTAATGGGTTTCTGTTGACCAGTCCCTGTGCCTAGTCTTCACAATTAATTCTTTTTAACCCTCACCTTCTCTTAGAATCAATACTATGTATTGGTTCCAAGAGTGGTAAGGGGTAATCAATATGGACCAAGTGATTTGCCCAGGATCTCACAGTTAGAAGTGTCTGAGGCCATATTTGAACCACTGAGCCACCTAGCTGTCCCCCACAATTAATTTTAAACAGCACATGGAACCTTTTAACTTAAAACACCCCCCAAAAAAACGAGCCTTTCCATACAGAACATAGAAGATTACACATGAAACTGAATCTGTTTCTTACAGCTTGCTTTTTTAAATAATAAATTCTACACATACTTGAGTGAATAAGAAAATAGGATATTCTATTACACACAAAGAGGGCATGGGAGGGAGAGGGGACAAATACTATTATAAGAAGGAGAGGAAGAGAGCATTAAGAGGTAATAATCAAACTTTACTCTTAGTGTAATCAACCCAGAGAGGGAAGAGTAGCTATACTATCCATTGGGACATAAAACTCTTATCTAACCCTTCTGAGAAAGTTAGAAGGGATAAACCAAGGAGAGCAGGGGAGTGGGGAGGTAAAAAAAAGGGAGGGGAGAAGAGGGAGGGAATTCATAAGGCCTTTATAAACAAAAAGAGGGGGGATAAGGAAGGGGGTAGAAAGGGAAGTTAATCAAGGGAGAGGATAAGGGAGAGGGGCTCAATAGCAAACCACTGATTTAAAAGGAAAAAAGTATAAAGAAAAAGGGGGTAGGAAGAGGAGAGGATTCGAAAATGTCAGCAAATGCACAACTTATGATTATAACTCTGAATGTGAATGGGATGAACTCGCTCATAAAACGGAAGCAAATAGAAGAGTGAATTAGAAACCAAAATCCCACTATATGTTGTCTACAAGAAACACATATGAGGTGGGTGGACATACACAAGTTTAAGGTTCAGGGTTTGAGCAAAATCTTTTGGGCGTCAAATGAGAAAAAGAAGGCAGGAGTGGCTATTATGATTTCTGACAAAGCCAAAGTAAAAATAGATATGATTAAAAAAGACAGGGAAGGTCATTACATCCTAATTAAAGGCAGTATAAACAATGAGGAAATAACAATGCTCAATATGTATGCACCAAGTGGCATAGCACCCAAATTTATAAAGGAGAAACTGGCAGAGCTCAAGAAGGAAATAGATAGTAAAACCATAATAGTGGGAGATCTAAATATTCCTCTGTCAGAACTAGATAAATCAAACCAAAAAATAAATAAGAAAGAGGTAAGAGAGGTGAATGAAGTCATAGAAATATGAGATTTAGTTGATATGTGGAGAAAAATAAAGAGGGACAAAAAGGAATACACCTTCTTTTCAGCTGCACATGGCACATTCACAAAGATTGACCATGTAATAAGGCATAGAATCATGGCAAACAAATGGAAATGAGCAGATATAATAAATGTAACCTTCTCAGATCATAATGAGATAAAAATAATAATTAGTAAGGGCACCTGGACAGGCAAATCAAAAACCACTTGGAAATTAAACAATATGATTCTCCAAAACCAATTTGTCAAAGAAGGAATCATAGAAACAATCAACAATTTCATTGAAGAAAATGACAATGATGAGACATCCTACCAAACTCCGTGGGATGCGGCCAAGGCAGTACTCAGGGGGAAATTTATATCCTTGAGTGCATATATTAACAAATTAAGGAGGGCAGAGATTAATGAATTGGGCATGCAACTCAAAAAATTAGAAAGTGAGCAAATTAAAAATCCCCAGATGAAAACTAAATTAGAAATACTAAAAATTAAGGGAGAAATTAAAAAAAATTGAAAGTAAAAGAACTATTGAATTAATAAATAAGACTAGAAGCTGGTATTTTGAAAAAACAGATAAAATAGATAAAGTACTAGTCAATCTAATGAGAAAAAGGAAAGAAGAAAACCAAATTGACAGTATTAGAGGTGAAAAGGGAGACCTCACCTCTAATGAAGGGGAAATTAAGGCAATCATTAAAAACTATTTTGCCCAATTATATGGCAATAAATATAACAATTTAGGAGATATGGACGAATATTTACAAAAATATAAACTGCCTAGATTAACAGCAGAAGAAATAGAATACCTAAATAATCCAATATCAGAAATAGAAATTGAACAAGCCATTAAAGAACTCCCTAAGAAAAAATCGCCAGGGCCTGATGGATTCACAAGTGAATTCTATCAGACATTCAAAGAGCAACTAATCCCAATACTATACAAATTATTTGATATGATAATCAAAGAAGGAGTCCTACCAAATTCCTTTTATGATACAAATATGGTACTGATTCCAAAGCCAGGTAGACCAAAAACAGAGAAAGAAAACTATAGACCAATCTCCCTAATGAACATAGATGCAAAAATCTTAAATAGAATACTAGCAAAGAGACTCCAGCAAGTAATTAAGAAGATCATCCACCATGATCAGGTGGGATTTATACCAGGAATGCAAGGTTGGTTCAACATTAGGAAAACCATCCACATAATTGACCATATCAACAGTCTAACAAACAAAAATCACATGATCATCTCAATAGATGCTGAAAAAGCCTTTGACAAAATACTGCACCCGTTCCTATTGAAAACATTGAAAAGTATAGGAATGGAAGGACCCTTCCTAAAAATAATAAACAATATATACCTAAAACCATCAACAAGCATTATATACAATGGGGATAAATTAGAAGACTTCCCAATAAGATCAGGAGTCAAACAAGGATGCCCATTATCACCTCTGTTATTCAACATAGTACTAGAAACACTTGAATAGCAATTAGAGAAGAAAAAGAAATTGAAGGTATCAAAATAGGCAATGAGGAGACTAAGCTATCACTCTTTGCAGATGATATGATGGTATACTTAAAAAATCCTAGAGAATCAACTAAGAGGCTGGTAGAAATAATCAACAACTTTAGCAAAGTTGCAGGATACAAAATAAATGCACATAAATCATCAGCATTTCTATACATTTCCAACACATTAGAACAGCAAGAAGTAGAAAGAGAAACACCATTCAAAATCACCCTAGACAATATAAAATACTTGGGAATCAATCTAACAAAAAAAACACAGCTATTATATGAAAACAACTACAAAACACTTTCCAAACAAATAAAACTGGACCTCAACAATTAGAAAGCCATTAACTGTTCATGGGTAGGATGAGCTAACATAATAAAAATGACAATTCTACCCAAATTAATTTACCTATTTAATGCCATACCTATCAAATTACCAAAAAACTTCTTTACTGAATTAGGAAAAACTATAACAAATTTCATCTGGAATAACAAAAGATCAAGAATATCAAAGGAAATAATGAAAAAAATGTGAAGGAAGGGGGCCTAGCATTACCAGATATCAAACTATACTATAAAGCAGCAGTCATTAAATCAATATGGTACTGGCTAAGAGATAGAAGGGAGAATCAGTGGAATAGACTCGGGGTTAATAATATCAGCAAGATAGTGTATGATAAACCCAAAGAACCCAACTTTTGGGACATGAATCCACTATTTGACAAAAACTGCTGGGAAATTTGGAAAACAATATGGGAGATATTAGGCTTAGATCAACATCTCACACCCTACACCAAGATAAATTCAGAATGGGTGAATGACTTGAATATGAAGAGGGAAACTATAAATAAGTTAAGTGAACACAGAATAGTATACTTGTCAGATCTCTGGGAAAGGAAAGATTTTAAAACCAAGCAAGAGTTAGAGAAAATTACAAAATGTAAATTTAATGGTTTTGATTATATTAAGCTAAAAAGCTTTTGTACAAACAAAAACAATGTAGTCAAAATCAGAAGGGAAACAACAAATTGGGAAAAAATCTTTATAACAAAAAACTCTGACAGGGGTCTAATCACTCAAATATACAAGGAGTTAAAGCAATTGTTTAAAAAATCAAGCCATTCCCCAATTGATAAATGGGCAAGAGACATGAATAGGCAATTTTCAGGTAAAGAAATCAAAAGTATCAATAAGCACATGAGAAAGTGTTCCAAATCTCTAATAATTAGAGAAATGCAAATCAAAACAACTCTGAGGTATCACCTCACACCTAGCAGATTGGCTAAAATGAAAGAAGGGGAGAGTAATGAATGTTGGAGGGGATGTGGCAAAATCGGGACATTGATGCATTGCTGGTGGAGTTGTGAAATGATCCAACCATTCTGGCTGGCAATTTGGAACTATGCCCAAAGGGCTATAAAAGACTGCCTGCCCTTCGATCCAGCCATACCATTGCTGGGTTTGTACCCCAAACAGATCAGAGATAAACAGACTTGTACAAAAATATTTATAGCTGAGCTTTTTGTAGTGGCAAAAAACTGGAAAATGAGGGGATGTCCTTCAATTGGGGAATGGCTGAACAAATTGTGGTATATGTGGGTGATGGAATACTATCGTGCTAAAAGGAATAATAAACTGGAGGAATTCCATGCAAATTGGAGAGACCTCCAGGAAGTGATGCAGAGTGAAAGGAGCAGAGCCAGAAGAACATTGTACACAGAGACTGATATACTATGGTATAATCAAATGTAATGGGCTCCTGTACCAGCAGCACTGCAATGACACAAGACAGCTCTGAGGGATTTATGGTAAAGATGCTACCCACATTCAGAGGAAGGACTGCAGGAGAGGAAACATATAAGATAAACAATTGCTTGAATGCATGGGCTGAGGTGGACATGAATGGGAAATAGACCCTGCACAAGCACACATGTTACAACCAGTGGAAATGTGCGTTGACCATGGGTGGGAGGTGAGCGGGGGTTGAAGGGGAAAGTAGGGGCATAAAGTATGTAAACAGGTTAAAAACAAATATTAATAAATGTCTAATAAAAAAAAAGAAAAATGGATCTTGGGCTTCATTAAAATTTGCCATTTCCAAGAACAAGAGAAAATACTATTAGCGTAATCTGCCTTTTTTACCATATGTTGAGTAGTGTGTTCAGGTCTAGATGATGTGATTTAAGAAGGAAATTGATAGACTAAAGGGACTCTAGAGGAAAGTAACTAGAGTTGGGAAGGACTTGAGTCAATGATATATTTTGAGATGGGTTTCTGAGTTAAAATATGACCTTAGAAATTTATTAAGTATATGACCTTTGGAAAGTCACTTAATCCCAATTGTCTTAGTTTCCTTAACTGTAAAAAGAGATGGAGAAGGAAGAGACTGCTTCCTGCATCTTTAAAGCCCGGGTAAAAGAACTTAACATCTTTCATCGTTGGTTTCTTCATTTTAAAAACAGGGATAATAATTCTATTTGCTTTGCAAGATAATCTTAAGAACCAAATGAGATGGAATCTGTAAATGGATATATATATATACATATATATAATATGAATAATGTATGTATATATGAATGCTAGCTTTTATTATTAGGCCCATTCTTTTCATCAATAATATTTATTAAGTATTTGCCCTACTTAAAACACTGTGGTAGTGTATATGAGTGATAAAAAGGTCTAAAATCCATCTGATTTGGGAGGCTAATGTGCCACTCCCTATTCCAGATGATTATACTTTCTGACCTTCTCATCTCACATCAACCCAGGCCTGATGTAATTCATGGCAATCTATAATCACTGCAGCAGACTGTTGACAGAAAGAGTAGAACTTTGGAAGCTTCTGCACCCCTCAATCTAACTCTCAAGAGATGTCAATGGGTCTTGTGATTTTCTCATAATTTATGAGATTAGTCAAATCCCAGAAGATTTAAACCATATTTAGACATATATTTCCAAGTAAATTTTCTACTTGTTTATCAGCAAGAATAAGAGACCCAGGTGCAGAGCTCCAGGGCAAAGCAGACTCCCATAGTAATTCACTCTCTGAGTGATGTCATTGTATCTGGCTTGTGCCTAGAAATAGGAAAACATCCCTCCTACCCATCCCCACTGAAAATGGCACTAAGAATAAATGTTTAAATTCTAAAAAGCCTTATAAATATATCTTGATTTTTCCAACCATATCTACGTCCTAAAGACCCATCTGAAGTTGTTATATGCAAATCATATTAGAAAGGGACAAACCAGAGCTGACATAGCTCATCAAATAACAGAAACTCTCATTAGAGAAAAATTTGCCTATAAAAAAGGTCAAGGGGCAGTTGGGTAGCCCAATGAGTTGAGAGCCAGGCCAACAGTTGGCAGGTCCAAGGTTAAAATCTGCCCTCAGACACTTCCTAGCTTTGTGAACCTGGGCAAGTTACTTAACCCTCATTGCCTAACCCTTACCACTCTTCTGTCTTGAAATCAATACACAGTATTGATTCCAAAGTGGAAGGTAAGGGTAAAAAAAAAGAAAGAAAAAAAAAAGTCAAGACACCAATCCTATTGTGCCCTATCCAGAAGTTCTGCTTTTTAAGCCTCTGGATTTGTGCAGCTCCCAGAAGCAAAGCTGAAGTCGTGATCTCTTAGGTCTTTCTGTTCTTTAGTAATGTGTGTGGAATATGACACTTTTTGACTCCATTCAGCATTTCCTTGACAAAGATACTGCATTGGTTTGCCATTTCCTTCTCCTTAAGACCTTCCTACCATGTCTTTATTCAAAACACATATCTGACTTCAGAAGAGGTACAGAAAAATGTCTCTATCACAAAATATTTTTTACTTTGCCACGATTAGATCACTATCAAAAACTCTTAGTGTTTTCTTATCTAATAAGATGGTTGATTTATTATTGAGTGCTCTACTTAAAGAGTAGTGCCCCAGTGGAATTTCAAAATTATGTACCCCTAAATGGAATTGTTCAGGTTCCATTTTTGTCAGTGATTTGTACAAAACCATAGATGGCCTATTCATTGAAATTACAAATCTCTGGGAGAGATAGCAAACAGATGTGCTGACACAGACAGGACTCAAATAACTTCAACAATTTAAATGTTTTGGTCAAGGAAGTTATGGTGATATTCAGTAGAAAAAATGTAAAGGATAACATTTTAGGTTAAAAAAGGAAATCTTAGGAAGTACATGACAGAAAAAGCATGGTTATAAATACATATATAGATAAAAAAATCAGGATATTCAATGGACTTCAAGCTCAATGTGAGTGAGCAATGTGATATATCAATGAAAAGTACTAACATGGTACTGAATTAAGGTAAAATAAATATCTTTCAAGAATAAGGATGTTGGTGGGGGGACAGCTGGGCAGCTCAGTCGATGGAGAGTCAGGCCTAGAGACAGAAGGTCCTAGGTTGAAATTTGGCCTCAGACACTTCCCAGCTGTGTGACCCTGGGCAAGTCACTTGACCCCTATTGCCCACCCTTACCACTCTTCCACCTAGGAGCCAATACAGAGAAGTTAAGGGTTAAAAAAAAAGAATAAGGATGTTGGTTCTACTGTAAATTACCCTCTTAAGAAGACCTCTGTCCTGCTGGTGGAGTTGTGAACTGATCCAACCATTCTGGATAGCAATTTGGAACTATGCCCAAAAAGTGATAAAAGAATGCCTGCCCTTTGATCCAGCCATACCATTGCTGGGTTTGTACCCCAAAGAGATCATAGATAAACAGACTTGTATAAAAATATTTATAGCCATGCTCCTTGTGGTGGCAAAAAACTGGAAAGCAAGGGTATTCCTTTCAATTGGGGAATGGCTGAACAAACTGTGGTATATGCTGGTGATGGAATACTATTGTGCTCAAAGGAATAAAGAACTGGAGGAATTCCATGTGAACTGGAAAGACCTCCAGGAATTGATGCAGAGTGAAAGGAGCAGAACCAGGAGAACACTGTACACAGAGACTGATACACTGTGGTAAAATCGAACGTAATGGATGTCGGTACTAGCAGCAGTGCAATGACCCAAGACAATTCTGAGGGATTTATGGAAAAGACGCTACCCACATTCAGAGGAAGGACTGCAGGAGGGGAAACACAGAAGAAAAACAAGTGCTTGAACACTTGGATTGATGAGGACATGATTGGGGATGTAGACCCGAAAGGACCACACCAATGTAACTATCAATACTATGTAAATAAGTCTTGACTGACCACACATGTTAAAACAAGTGTAAATGCAAGTTGGCTGTGGGGGGCTGGAAGGGTTGAGGGGATGAAAGGTAAAATAAAAACATGAATTATGTAACCATGGAAAATTTTTTCTAAAAATAAAATAATTAATCATTAAAAAAAGAAGACCTCTGTAGTACAATATTATTTCTCATTTTATAAAGGGCCTTGTCACCATAGGGGGTTTCTGGAGGATGGGTACTCAGCTAGAAGAAGGGTCTCAGGCACATGTCATATGAGAACATATTAAAAGAATTGAATATTTTTAACCTGGAAAAGAGAAGACTTCTTTGGAGTACTGAGGGGCTGGTGAGGGTAGAGTCAATCAATCAATCAAAACATTTATTATGATTTAACTAGCAGGTACATATCCACCATCTGGACAAAATGACTTCTACTTACTTAAAGGATGAATGTGACTGGGAATGGCAGAGGGGACCTTTGACAGAAGGAACAATATTGTCAATTCCCTCAGGATCATGGATGCAAAGACATGTTTCTCATATTCACCTGATTATGATTTCAGATTCAGTTGATGAAACTTAGTATACAGTGTTCAGGGATATTTCCAGTTTAATGCTGTTTTAAAGTCTAAAATTAAGAGCGTTACTTGGGTCCTTATATGTTTCTCTCTGCGGTATTCTGTGTAAACACTACCACTGCTTCCTGAGCCTACAATGTGCTATGGAAAATATCACCAGAGTCCTTTATTTGCTGCCCAATGACCCCCATAAAATGTCTCTAGCCATGGAGAACTTCTGGAGGCGGTAGTCAGGGACTAGGCAGACCTTACTGAATTACAGATCTGACTGATATGCAGCCCAAGTCATTCTTTTTCCTCAGGGGAGCCACCACTCCACCTTCTATCACTCTTGGCTTTCTAAGGTCACCAGGCAATTCCTAAAAGTGCTTACCACACACCTCTTCTACTCTTCCTTTTCAGTTAAGTGGTTCAGGGGATAGAAAATGCAGGTCTGCAGTCTGGAAGATCTCAGTTCAGATCTGATTTTGTATCCTTACTATCTGGGTGAGTCTGAGAAAGTCATTTAACCTCTATCTGCCTTAGTTTCCTCAAGTGTAAATCATAAATAATGATGACATCTTTCTCCCAAGCTTGTTATGAACATTAAAGGAGATAACATTGTTAAATCCTTAACAAAATGTCTAACATACAGTTGGTGTTTAATGCTTTTGAAATGAGGAGCTAAGCAATCTGATAGCCCTCTAGGCCAGATAATTAATTAATTCTGCTTTTCCAAATTGAAGGTAGAAAATTCACTGAAAAAAGAGCCTAACCCATGAATAAGGACCCTTGCTGGTCAAGCCAATCCCCACATTGTGTTAGTTAAAATCACTTGGGGTTCTATTTGGAAGGATTGAACCTCAATATAGTGTTTGACAAACTTCTGTGGACCTGTGGGGGTCCTTAAAAACTACATTTCCCGTGGTCCAAGGGGTTTCCTGTTTTGGATGACATATTCAAGGTGAGGGACGGTTTCTAAATTAGGGGGAAGTGACTTGGGACTGCCTTTTTTTTTTTTTAGCTACCTGAGCGCACGGAGAGAGGAAAGGTAAATGGCTGAGGTGATGTTGGAATAGGTTTCTTACAGGCGTGTGGTCAGTTTATCTCTATCAGCATGGCTTTTATTAAAATACTATTCTCCCTTTTGATCTCGGCCCTCATCATTTTTAATCATAACAACATTGACTTAAAAATATACATATTAACTTTCATAATTTTCAATTACATTTTTATTTATTTTCTTTAATATTTCCCAATTTAATTTTCTTAAACAGTAGGCCAATTACACCATCTTGTGCCACACAGGAACAGAATAGATGAATCAGTTTACTTGGACTTAGGAAGAACTAAATTCAAAATCTTTCTCTTACATGCAACTTGCTTTGCGATGCTGGGAAATTCACTCACCTGTCTCAGCCTCAATTTTTTTCAGCTGTTAATGTGGGTTATAGCAGGATCAGCCTCACAGGGCTTCTGTAGTAATCTGCTGAGATAACAGGTAAAATGCTATGTAAATGTCACCTATTATTGTCATTTACTTGAAAAATGTGTGTATTTGCAGTCATTTTAAGAAACTGCTCTTCTCCAATGGGGCGGTGTATATTTGAGGTAGATCCCTAGCACCTTCTTTAATTTTCCACTTTATCTCAGTTGTCCATGTGAATGTCAAAACTTTTCATTGTATCAAAAAAAAATCATATCATTCTATATAGGAAGCTCTCAAGGCTAGTGAAGCAAGAATTCCACTAGGATCTATCCCAGTATAAGGAACTGGAAAAAATATTCACAATACCTAATCTTAACCCAGCCCACTTACATTCAAAGAGGTTCATTACTATCCATTTGAACTTTGGGTGAAAATGATTTGACCCATGTTGCAAACACTTCAGTAATCCATTATTTTAATGATTTTCATATGTCTCAATTCTTTACCTGTAAAATGGATTAATAACAACATATTTCTCACTTTTTTGTGAGAATAAAATGAGATAAAATTTGTAAAACATTTTTATAAATCCTCAAGTGGAATATCAATGCTAGATCTCATTATAATTCGAGGATGAAGGGCTTTCCTTCAATCACAAACTTAGTAAATAGTTTAGGTGAGACTAGAACTCAAGCCTTCTTATCTCAGGCTATATTCCTCTAATACAGTGGTTCCTAAACTTTTTTGGCCTACCGCCCCCTTTCCAGAAAAAATATTACTTAGCCCCCTGGAAATTATTTTTTTTAAATTTTAATAGCAATTAATAGGAAAGATAAATGCACCTGTGGCCATCACCACCCCCCTGGATTACTGCAGCACTCACCGGGGGGTGGGAATCACTGCTCTAATATATCATTCACACTCAGGCTATTTTATTGTTCATGGCTTTAATGGAGTCTACAGCCTTACAAAGATCAGTATTACTAACATTAAATAATAAAAATAATAAAAATAACAATGGTAATATATTGCTGTTATCCTCATTTTATAGATGAATTAATTGAGGCAGAGAAAGGTCAAATTTTTGGTTAGTGATGATCACTGAAGGCTAGAGATACAGTAAGAGGAGAGGAAGAGGGTGAAAGTCAGAGAGAAATCTCCATGTTTCAATTGGCTAGCCAGGATTTGTAGATAGAATGTGAGAAAGTTTCAGGGAACCTGACAGGAGTGTATGTCTGGAGAGAGAGATGGATATATATATATATATATATATAGAGAGAGAGAGAGAGAGAGAG
>NC_058135.1:282894112-282935975 GCF_016433145.1 Gracilinanus agilis | reverse complement strand
GAGAGAGAGAGAAAGAGAGAGTTAGAGAGAGAGAGAGAGAGAGAGAGAGAGAGAGAGAGAGAGAGAGAGAGAGAGAGAGAGAGAGAGGGCGGGGGGGGGGGTCCCTGGTTACTTTAAAGGAAAATGGTGGGTGTCGTTTGGCTGGAAAGGGTAGTTTGACCTCCCCAAAAAGGAAGCTCCTTTCCTCTGAGAATAGATAGGCTGGGATAGATAGAGGGTGAACCTTAAGGAATAGAAGGGGGACCTTAAAGCATAGTGGGTAGACCTTATGGTGTAGAGAGTAGGTCCAGCAGAGTAGAGTGTGCGCATGGGTGAGTCAAAAAATTCCTGCTTATTATTCCTTGCTGCCTCAAAATGAAGGGTCTTTCCTTTGTTATGGGCCTTATGGTGCTGCTGTATCTGGGCCTGATAAAGAGATGGCCCAAGATCCTTAGATGGTATAGGATCCAACTGAGTAAGGATGGGAAGCCTAGGTGAGCACCAAGGATTGACAATGAACACCAGGCCCACCACTATTTACTACTCACCTACAGTGCCCAGCCTAAGTGACTAAGTGAGAACCTGTGAGCTAACTCACACAGCTTCTCTGGCAACTTGGCTTGGGTTGGGTTAATGGATAGATGTTTATAGTGAGAATAATTATTAATGATGTTGGATAACACAGTGACTGCAGCTTAACTAAAGAATTCCCCTTCCCCTTGGATGCAAGACTATCAAACTGCTCTTTAGAATAATAATACCCTTCACCTGAATGAGTTCAAGGATTTAATGACAATAACTCAAGGAATAGGATCAAGGATGAGGAAGATGGTATTGAGGATGGCTATACTAGACTACGGGTAGCTAATATTGGGTAATCTATTGTTAATCAGGTTGACAGCTGGCTAGAGGGGTCCCTTCTCCCTTGCAGCCCTGGTCAGGCCCAGCCTTGGCCTTGTCCAGGTGGAGCAAGGTTTGATGGAGTTCTTCTTGGTAATTAGATGTTTGATGTACACCTCTCAACTATATTCAGCAATAGATGAATTGATCATCAGGGCAACAGGATACAGGTACTAGAGCAGTTCTATAGGCCTAACCACCCACCACCTGGGTCCGTGTTCTCAAGAGTGAGACCTGGAAAGCATCAGCTCCTGGGCTTTTATAGTGGTGGCAGCAACTGCCTTTTGCCACTTGGCTCATGGCATCTGGGTAAATTCCAAATTCCATAACTGTCAGTTGTCACTCATGTTGATCTTCATCTTCTTCTCAGAGGCTGCTATTACACCTTCAAGATGATGGGAGGGGCCTCAAGGTGCAGAATCCCTGTTGCCCCAAAATGTAAGGGGCAGAATGTAAGGGCTTAAAATTTAAAATGGTTGGACTAAATTAATCAGAGTGTGGTCACCAAGAATTAATTAATTCAAAATGATTTTTTAGCCATTTATTTATAAAATAGTGAAAGTAGAGAAATGAGAAGAGGGCAGAGTAAGAAATCTGGCTTAAAGAGCTAGGCTAGAGTATGTGCTCAAACCCTGGTTTTACTCCAACAGGGCTCCAGAAGCCTCAGCAGGAGGGTCGAAGGGTCAATTAGCCATGGTTTTAGTCACAAAGCCACCTTCACACATGAACATTTAGATTTATGTGACAATAGTCATAGGCTCTTTTGAAGAGCAGGGGGAAACTGAGTCACTGAGTAGGGGAGCAGGAATCAGACTCACTGGTCGTAGAGAATGAGAGGAGGACAGGGATCAAGAGTCAGGGAAAAGGGAGAGAAAGAGAGAGAGAGTGACTGAGGTCAGAGGGCTGGAAGGAAGAATCACTGAGAGAGCCCTGTTTGTCAGTATGACTGACACAGTAGAGAGAGAGAGACAGGGAGAAAGAAGGGAGGAAAGGAAGGAGAGAGTTTCAGAGGACCTTAGGGAGTGTGGCAGGAATGAAAAAGAGGACGGAGGGAGGAGTAGAGTGTCTCAGAGAACCTCGAGCTCATACCATGTTCAGCAGCCAAGGGGAACTTGGCTTGGTTTCAGCCCGATAGTGAGCGATTGAGTCACCTTAACAATATTTACATTTTGGCACCATATGACAGATCTGACTATCGGGGTCTGACTGAGACAAATTAGACAGAAAGAATGAGTAATACAACAAAGCTTTATTGTGGGAATATAACAATTTCTTAAATCAGATTCATAATTGCAAGTCCTTAGGGTTCTTTAGGTCCATAATTCAGTTAATGGAAATCAAATATCTCTCATTTTAAATTGTTACTAATAGTTTTCTTAAATATTTTGATTTTTTTAATTGGAAATTACATTATGCATCTATAGCCATAGTTTTCTCAGTTTATTAAATGTCTATTTCAAATCTGTCTTCTTCATGATTTGCACTCATAAAGATGATACTTTTATTATATACATGAGCATTATTTCAGTATCAGGGGATATTACTCTCATTAAATGTGTTTCTTATAAATGTACAAAATAGGGGCAGCTGGGTAGCTCAGTGGATTGAGAGTCAGGCTTAGAGATGGGAGGTTCTAGGTTCAAATCCAGCCTCAGACACTTCCCAGCTGTATGACCCTGTGTAAGTCATTTGACCCCCATTGCCCACCCTTACCATTCTTCTACCTATGAGCCAATACACAGAAGTTAAGGGTTAAAATAAATAAATAAATAAAAGTACCAAAGATCTAATTCTTTATTATATTATATCTGAAGTATTAATAGATTGTATATTTATTAACTTAGATTTTTATCTAGGCTAATGAGATTATGGTAGAGAGTAAAATTTGAAGGTATACAAGAGAAAAAGTATAGGAAAAGAAATTTGATTCAATAGCATTCATTCAAACACCATGGTGACTTAAAAGTAATTCACTATTCAATAAGAGGGTGAATGTCAGTTTAGTCATTATCTTCAAATATTGGAAATAAACCATTTCTTACCATGGATCCTTTTCCAAAATATATAAGTAAAATGAATCAGTAAACGATAGAGAGAAGGGTGCCAGTCATTCTTCATATTAAGATTTATACATGGAATTTCTCCACTCAGTATCTCCATTTCATTGGAATATAAGCACCATGAAATGAAGAATCATGTAATACTTTTTCCCATTAAGAAATGGAGGCAGTCATGGATTCTTAGTCTGGGAGACCCTTCTTATTTGATTCAATCTTAGCAACCAATGAAGTAAAAAACAAGAAAAGCAAACATCATAAAATAAGCTTCTCATTCTTATATATTCTATTCTGCCTAAGCACTGGAAGTGGAAGAGTTAGGGAAAAAAAGAAATTGACCGGTGTGAAATATATTGTATATGCTGGATTGTGTCCAACAACTGATTGACTAAATTCCCATATGCTATCTGTTTGCCATTGGAAGTAATAAAGCCTCGATTTTTCCAGATTTCACCGGAATGATGCGCAACTGTAAAGCATAACGAGAATCGGTAAAAATGTTAGCTTTGCGATTTTCTGCAATTCTCAGGGTGTGGATCAGACCCATTAATTCTGCTCCTTGAGAACTCATGGTAGATGGTAATGATGAGTACCAAAGGGTTTCAGAGGCTGTCACTATGGCTGCTCTGGTATATCTCTGATTGTCTACTATATATGACGATCCATCTGTGAATAAGGTAATATCGGGGTCTTTCATTGGCTTATCATCTAAATCAGGTCTTGTTTTATGCATGATGTTAAGTGCATCTTCACAGATGTGTAGACTTTCTCCTTCCAGAGGTAAATCTGGAATCAGAGTAGCAAGATTTGTTTCTGCACCAGTGAAAAGTTATATTTTCATTAGCCAACAATATTGCTTGGTATCGTGATAATCTTTGAGAAGTGAACGCCTGTAAATTGGTGTTCCTCAAAGTAGATTCCACTTGGTGCTGGGAAAATACTTTCAATTGCCCCCTAATACCAAGGATGAAGACTTTCTAATCATGATGGCTATAGCAGCTATGGCTCTTAGACAACTAGGCATACCACAAATCAGTGAATCTAATTTAGAGCTGTAGAAAGCAACTGGTCTAAGTCTATTCCCGAATGTTTGTGTGAGAACACTAGAAGCTATCCCTTTATCTTCGTGCACATACAGTAGGAATGGTTTGTCATGATCAGGGATACCTAAGACTGGAGCTGATAGAGTAAGTGATTTTAATTTCTCTAATACATGGATATGATTTTTATTCAGCTTTAACAGTTCTGAAACTTCCTTTTTGGTTAGCTCTATCAGAGGACTTGCAATGTGAGCATAACCTGGAATCCAATTTCTACAGAAACTCGTTATTCCTATAATTGCCCTGAGCTACCTTTTGGTCTTAGGCAAATTCAAATTTTGTATATCTTGTGTTCTCTTTTTGGGAAATTTCTTCTGGAGCCTTTTTCTAGGATCAATCCTAAATAATTTACTTTTTCCTTCACAAATTGAAGTTTCGATTTGGAAATTTTATGTCCCCTTTTGCCTAGCTTAATCACTTAATCAAAGTGATTAAGTGTACGCTATCTTTATAACAGACTTCAGCAGATGGTGACATTAGCAGGATGTCATCAACATAATGTACCATTTTGCTGTTATGGAAAGTTATCGACTCAAGGTCTCTTTGCAGGATTTGACAGAAGACTGAAGCTGAATCTGAGAATCCCTGGGGCAGACGGGTCCATTGG
The DNA here is from genome assembly GCF_016433145.1 of Gracilinanus agilis. Lineage (NCBI taxonomy): Eukaryota > Metazoa > Chordata > Mammalia > Didelphimorphia > Didelphidae > Gracilinanus > Gracilinanus agilis. The sequence goes on along the minus strand of NC_058135.1, from coordinate 282,931,332 downwards.
ATGGATTTGCCGTCCCATGTGAAAGCAAACAGCTTCTGGCTGTCTCTGTGCAAGGGAACAGAGAAGTACGTAGAGCTCAGGTCCAGAATAGTAAACCAAGCAGCTTCGGGTGGTATTGCTGCTATGATTTGTGATGGACTCGGTACCATGGCATAGGTCTTTTGCACATGGTCGTTTATTGCCTTGAGATCTTGAACTAAATGCCATTGAGTCTTCCCATCAGGAGATAATTTTGCTTTCTTTACTGACATGATTGGTGTATTGTATTGTGAAAAGCCATATTTCAATATACCCTGCTTTAATAAACTCTCTATGATGGGTTTCACTCCCTCTATTGCCTCTGGGCTCAGTCTGAACTGAGGAATTCTTGGAGGTAAACCTTCTTTTACCTCTATTTTTACTGGTTCCGCTGATAATATCCTGCCCACCTCATTTGAATTTTTAGCCCACACATAATCAGGAATATCATCAGGAACCTTATAGATGTTATCAGTTGATTGGTATGATGGTTCCTCACTACATGGGTCTAAAAATAAAATGGGATGGTGTTTTAGAGATCTCTTGGGTAGGTGGAGATAAATTTGTCCATCTGGTTGACAGTGGATGGCGGCAGCCAATTTGCATAGGAGATCTCGTCCCATGAGGTTCGAAGGACATGATGGCATCAATAAGAAGGTGTGTTCGAGAGTTAGAGGTCCGAATTTTACCATTTTAACTTTTAGCTTCGGGACTTGTTGTGCTACCCCAGAAGCTCCTCTTACTCTCAAACTGCCTTGATATTGGCATCCTTTGGGTGCCTTGCGCAAAACGGAACAAGTCGCACCAGTGTCCACTAGTCCTTCATAGTGTACCCCCCAATTTCTAGAGTAACTAATGGTTCTCCACTGTCATTGGACTTCACTGGCACTAGAGGTAATAAAGAATCCTCAGTACTTTGTGTACACTTATCATTGATTCGGTATTGCGTATGGTCTTTTGTTTCTAAACTCAAACTTCCCCTGCCCTCACCCCTTTCCCTAGCAGAGATCTGTAATGCAAGGTGGCTAACAGAAACTTTTTGCTTCTGTAATTTCTAACAGTCACAAAAAATCAGTTAAACATCTTAGAATGTTCAGAAAGTCAGTTAGAACTTAAAGCTATAAATAGAGGTGAAGTTCCAACTGACGAGGCTTTTGCCTTCTGGCTTTCACTGTGGCTGGAGGCTTTTGCTTTGGCCTAATTGCTTCGGCCTTGGCCTGTACTTATTTTGTTTTGGGGAAATTTGGACCTATCTGATTTCTCTGAACCTCTCCCTGGTCTCCCATCTCCATCCCTCCCCTTCCCTGAATTTCCTTTTGGGTTCTGGTTGGCAAGGAAGGCCTGGTGATTGAACATAGTTTGTTTTCGTTTCTTTAGATAATTGGAGTATCCTAAAATAAGTTATCCCTGGGTTTGATAAAGACTTTATTTAAAAGGCAGTCAAATCTTCCTGACTGGGAGAGCCGGGCTCTCTCTCTGTCTAAACCTCTCCGTAACCCATCCCCCACCCTCACCCCTCTCCCTAGCAGCAGTTAGAAAACCCTGAACCCCTCTGCCCTTCTGACTGACCCTGTATTAATAAATCTCCTTGTTACATATTCAAACCCTGTGGTGAGTCATTGTGTTGAAAATTAAGACAAGGGCCAAGAGGAAAGAATCATTTTCCTTTATTTCTTGAGACAACTGGGGCATCCATCTTGACAGGAAGTACCTACCTCAAGACTTCCTCCAGCCATCAGTTTCACTGGCAGGGAGGGGCCCTCTCGACCCCTCCCTCAAGAGACTTTGAAACTAACAAGAGAAACCCTCCAGTCAAGCCTAAACGTTTCTTACTGGCCCTAGTTTCCTCTCTGTATCTTCTGTCTCAAGCCTCTGGGAATAAACCTGTTGGAGCTGCCTCTCCTACATACCCCATTTCCCTTATCTCCTATATACCTTCCCATACCTTCATTCCTCCTCCAATCACCTTATAATCCCTTATTCCCTTTCATCCTTCCTCACACCCACCTACTCAAATTATTTACTATTTCTTTTTTGATAACAATGCATAAATAACAAATAATTCTTTAATCTGTCTCTTTTAAATGTAAAATACATATCAAGGGACTAAGGGATTGTTTCTGTTCCTGTTATTTGTATTTCACTTTAAATAAATAATATTAAGCATTAATACACCATTTCTGACACCTCTTATATTTTTGAAATTTAAGAAATCTTTGTTTCAGAATTACAGTTAAATATGTTCTAATCAGTGTGTTAAGAACATGAACTAATCTCTTTTAAAAATTAAGATAATACAAATAGATATCTGAAAACTATTAAACATATTAAATGTTTAATGGAATATTTCTTAAAATAAAATATTGTTTAGTATAATTAACACTGTTTTAATTTGAAAATAATTTGATCATAATTTACAAAAAGCTTTTAAATGAGTAGGATATTTAACAGTTATAATGTCAATACATTAACGTAAGTCTTCTATAATATATTCGCATGTATTCTGAAATCTCAGAATGATGTTAGTTTTCATTTGTAAGTAAAGAACAAATGAAATGTAACTAGGAGGAAAATATGAGAATATAATTTTCAAGGTCTAAGATGTGATGAACTGAATTTTGCTATTTTAGGTGAATATTCTAAGGTAAACCATAAAACAGTAATATTTCCATATTATAATGGTAAGAAAAATTTTATCTGGCTAAGTCTCAAAAGTGAAATTAAATAAAAAGTAAGAAATCCAAAATCCATAAGTTTTTAAGTAAGTAAGTAAAGGCAAGGGCAGAAGTTTGTTACTGCTTGGGGAAAGAAGAGTTCATTCACTCTCCCAGGACTTGATAATCAACACAAAATGGGTTATGTGTTTGAAGATTACAAAAGCTGTCATTCTCTTTTTGTAAAATTCTTTTGTAAAATTCTTCTCACTGAGCTTTGCCTAGCACTCTGCACTCTATTTCTCTTTTTTTCCCTAGCAAGTCATAGGTGACAGAAGAGTAATGTCCTAGGTAAATTCCAGATTATGATCAAACCTGAAACTTTTATCTTTTATCTTCCCTCCACCAAATGATAAATTTCCTTCAAATATCTCTGATATCTGGCATTCCAAGTTGTTTTGTAAAATCTGTATTCACAAACACTTTATTGCTTTCAACAAGCAGAAGTCTTTTTAGTTAAAAAAAGTCTAACCAAGACCTATATAATATTTGATAAGGTAAATTTAGGATTAAAGGACAATTTTGAATTCATACTTCTGAAATTCAAGGTAAAGAAGAAAAAGGGAATACAAATAATTAAAGGAGTAAACAATTCAAAAAGTTCAGTGAAACAAAGTAAAGGAAGAAAATTCTAGTGGAAGGGAAATGGAAAGATGATTTTGCATAATGATTGATTATAAAAAATGAAACATTAACATAAATTGAGGGATATATGAGAAATAATGATTTTAAGAATAACAAGATAATCATTTTCCAGAAAGTGAGCAGACAAATGGAAAAATATTTTATATAAAAGAGATAACCAGGAAAAAACTTTTGCATCGTAAAGAAAATAAATGTGGACAAGCAATGATTGAACCTCAAAGATGTAATAGGGAAGGCAATAAAAGAAAAGACAAGGCAAATGAACATAAAGTGGTATTTTAAGGAGAGTACAGGCCATAAAAAAAATAGGAAGCATAAATAATAAAATACAATGGAGAGAAATAGGCATGAGTTGTAATCATGAATATGAGTATAAATAAGATTCAACTCACCCATAATTGGAATCAGTGCAGAATGCATAAGAAATCAAAATCAAACAATTTATTGTATGAAATAAAAACTTAGGAGAGGAAAAATCTAAAATTCAATACAGGCTGAAGCTGAATGTTTAGTATTTTACGCTCAATAAGTCATCCTTTTTGTCACAATAAATGGAGGTCATAGAGACCAAGCCTTCCCGTCTGGTCCTTGCTTTGTTATCTCTATAGTCTATCTATCTCTATCTTTATCTCTCTGCTTTCTCTATCAAAAGTGGAATCCTGGCACTCTGCACAAGTGCAAGAGAAATGTTACCTTCCAAGGAATAAGTGGGTTTGCTGCAGGTTCTCATAGATCATTTGCCTCAGTCTGAAGCATTTAGTGGAGAGCATGAGCCAATAAATGAACTCCATTGTAGATATTAGAACTCTTTTCCATTATGATCTTGTCCAAATACAGAGCCAATACATGTGCAAAGGATAAACTTTCATGGCATGACTCATACACCATATCTACCGGACTTATTTCTGAAAGTATACAATTAAAGACCACCTCCCAGAAAGACTTCAGGAAAATGTCCTCAGGGTTGGCATGGGGATTCACACTTCTTAGGAAATCTTTGAAACCTAGAATCTCCCTCTCAAATTGAGAAAATATCAATGTACCATGAAAATTGTTCATCATTTCATTATTAGAATCTGCAGAAAAATCCCTGGAAGAAGGGATGACCAACATCTTCCCATACAATTATTTATTAAGGGAGTCTGTATTTCCATAGATAAAAATCACATTGGATGAAGACTTAAGGATCCTAAAAAAGAGTTTGATGTCTTCATTTCCTTCGTTAATGTTTTGATGAATTCTTTCAGTAAAAGTCAGACACATACCATTGTATTCCATCTCTTCTTTCAGATTTCTGAAGAATTGTTCCCCTCTCATGTCATCTGAAAAAGCCAAACCCACCCAAGTCCAGCCAAAATGTAGCATCAGTTGGACTGCTGCCTGGTGCAGAGTGGATTCCCTGCTGCCCATTTGATAGACATATGGATACTGGACTTCATCAGACAGGAGAAGATCAAATGAGCCATAGCTGAGCTACATGAATATAAAGAAGAAATAATTGGAATGCTGATACATAAGTAATAACTGAACCCTCCATTAAATTTTATTTCAAACAATTATCAGAGTGTTAATCATAAAATATATTGATAAATTCTTCTTAATTTAAGTTAATATATCATGACTACAATACATTAAGAAGAAGGCAATTTTGTAGGTAGATTCAAGTTTCAGATCACAAAATGACAGACTTAAGAAATGAGAAATTTTGAAAGGAACACTTTATCTATACTGGATCAAAAACCCTTTTTCTCATGTCTCTTTAAACAATTAACTCTCTCTTTGAAACTTTGTAATGAAGAAATATCATTTTCCTCTAAAAATACTATTCTACTTTTACCCAACTCTTCCTATTAGTCCCTCTCTTTCTAAATATATCATTTAATGAATCACCATTTTTGAAACATCTACTCATTTCTCCAAATTCTTTCATCATAGTACAAATAGAAGAGATTTTAAGTCTCTTTAATGACCTTATAAATTTAATATATGAGCATAGTTAAATGTCCTCTCTAATTGATCTCATCACTTTTTAACCTTATATATCAAACACTCTTTTATCCAGCCTTTCAATGTCAAGGATTCTATTAATGTCAGGATAACAAGGAGAAACTTACGGCCCAAGAATTTATAATCACAAAGACCATAAATGTTCCAAATCAAATGTATGTATATATGTACATAGGAATAATTTAGGCAATGCTGTATAGGACTCAGTAAGATTTAATATGAGTTTCTAGTCCCCCATGAAAACTCAGTGTCTCTTTGGTATCTATCAACATTCACCTGTGGCTCCTAGGAGCTCTAGTATGCAAAGTGACAACATATTAGAAAAACTTTGTTTGCAGACAATCTAAACCAGGTTGAGGGGAACCATCCAGCCTCAAGCCAGTGAGTCAGAGAGATATCTATCTCAAGCAAGTGAAAAGCTGCTCCATCAGAATGGGCTGGTGAGAACAGTTTGTTCCAAAGGCCATGAAGGCAGCCAAAGCAGTAGCTATTGAGCAAAGGAAGTAGAAAATTATTTTATGAGCATAACATGATTAATATACCCATTTTCTGACCCAACAGAATAATAAAAACTATATGAAATAATGAGAATGTTTTAATTGTTTTGTAATTGTATTTTCCTTAAGACTAACTTTTTTTGGGTACTATGAATATCAGATGACATTGCATAAAAAATGTGGTTTGAATGGAATTGTACTGTGTCCTATTTGGGCAATTACTCTTGTATTTGGATGATCCTGACTCAAAAGGAGTGCTGAGTTTTACCTCTACTGCTCATAAGAAATTGCTAGAAAAAAGGGATGATGGATCATCAAGATCTTTTTCTAATCAAAACTGTGAGAATTCCAAAGGGTAATATAAAGAAACAATGATAGCATAAATAAGTTGTGGCAGGGAAAACTAAAAAAAATTCCTGAAATATATAATTTATCATTTTTTATTGCAAATACCCATCTTCCTTGCCTATGGAGGGATGGGACTTGGCAAGCAAGCAAATGGCATTCTGCTTTTTTACTTAACCACCTTTTGATACTGCTTCATTGTCATCATGATGACATAGATCCAGACCACTCAAAGGTTTTTTTCTTCTTCATCATATAATATTCTCTAAAGATCCAGTTAGAAAATGCATATCAGGCATTTGTTATTTATCCCCTAGAAATAAGTTCAACTGAATAAACAATTTGTGTCTAAAGAATATAGCACATATTTGACAAATCAGGCCCAGATTTAAAAAGGGAACAAATTCTCAGCAGAAATTTAAAGATTACTGTAAACACAGAATTAGATACTAATTATTATAAAAGAAAACTGAAGGGATGGAAAAGTGTTTCACATATGTAGGATAAATGTACAAATTAATTTCAAAATTAATCGGAGCGTACTCCTTACCCTGGCAATTTTCTGTTGTGAGAGGAAAAACGCCTCTCTAAACTCGTAGAGTTTTACTGACACATAATGAGGTGAACTGAGGAGAAAGGACTGTTGCTTGGGAAGATATTTATTTAATTCAAAGTTTCCACTCAAAACAAATAATTCAGTATAGCATCACCTCATTTAAAGAACAGAGAGAGAGAGAGTTCCTTGATGGAAGGGACTTTTTCTACTTTTTCTAATTTTCATTTCAAATCTGTGCCTGCCACTTCTTGTTGAATGTGAATTGGCTCACTACTGCCAGGACAGATTATATGAAGTACTGGGCATTATAAACACAGAAAGCATATGCATTGAAAATGGGCAACAGTATTGGCTCACTTACCTGTGGGACTTTATATAGTCCTAACAAGTTGGCCATGGCCATGGACAGTGTAGATGACATCCCCCCAATGATAGCCATTGATTTCTGCTGCCTGTCACAGCTATAGTTAGGGATTGTTGGACCCTTCCCTGACAACCATATCAAAGAGCTCTCCACAGTCAATTGATTACAATGGAAGTTATTGAGCAACTGATATCCCAGAGTCACGTTGGGCAGCAAATGGGGGTCCTTGTTGATCTGATCAACAGCAAATTGGACAGTGAGAAAATGTTGGTAATGTTTGAGCATGACCCTAATGTGACAAGAATAAAGTAAGAACTAGGCACAACTTGGCATGTACCAGAATGCAGGGTATCATAATGGATTAAAATCTGGGTTATGAATATATCAAAGACTACTTATAAACCATGACTGATACTTAAAGGGCAGTCATTGAGAGAAAGAAAAAAGATGTAAGTGCAAAAGTTAAAATACTGGTTGAGTGTGTAAGTGAGTGTTGTTAAGATTAAAAATGATAAAGACTGAGATAATAAGAGAAATTAGTAGTTTAATTAAAGCCATGCTGATAGGGATAAAATCATTAGACCACACGCCTGTAAGTATTCAAAACTGCCGCCTCAGACATTTTTTCCTTCTGTACCTTCGCGTGCTTGGTAGCTAAAGAGGGCCACTTCCTCCTCACCCAGGAGACTTTTCCCCTCTCTTACATCATCATACTTTCTGTTTGCCATGAGGAATCATGAAATGCAGTTTCAAGGTCCCCACGTGTCCATAGGAAATATATAACATACTTTTAAAAGGCATCTTCCCAATTCCACATATACAGTGTATACAGCTCTTCATCAGACACTGGTTTCAATGAATAAAGGATAGACAACTGCAAGAATAGTGTGTTAGCAATTGAGTGGGAGGTTTAGGAAATAAACTTAATGACTTCTATTTTCAGTATATTTTAAGGCAATGACCACTGGTTAAATACAGGAGAATAATGAGATATTGCAATTTTGCAAATACAAGTTCAGATTTAGAATAGCTATTGAGGAAAGAAGAAAAAGTCATGACTCATTGCAGTATAAAACAATACACTCATAAATTTTACAGTGAAATCAGTTTGCAAGTGTTTGTGATACTCTCAATTTTTTTAATAGTACCTGAGTAGGAGGAGAAGCAATAGTTACCAGGAAAAACCTGGCGTAAATGTGTGAGTCTACTTAAATAAGTGTTTGATACTGTTTTAGAAGTCATTTTATCACAGAAATTCCACACTGGAAAAGATTAGTCATTTGTCCCTTACCCTGATTTTCTCCACCATGTATTATTTACATATTTATTTGCAAAATACATATGCTGTGCCAAACACCATTCTTGGGGCTAGAAATCTAAATATAAAAATCAAATCCTAACCTGTCTTTTCCTTATATTTGATTCATAGGAAATAACTTGTATACATACATTTACACAAAAAATAAATGTACAAAGTAGATGCATAAAAAGTAAATCAGTTTAGACTCAATGCCAAGAACTTGAAAAGGAGTGTTGTGCAATAAACCTTTAAAGAAAAATACATTTTGAATCAGAGCCTGAAAAGCTCTAAAACTGAAACTGATGTCTTCTAAATCGATACTGTACGCCATTAGCAACTGATGTTCCTTTGTGCCTGGAGCCAAGGAATAGAATTGACACAAATGCTTATATTATCAATTATTATTCCAGCAGCTTTGTGAACTAATCTTTGCAAGATACATGAGGTCCTTCTTCTTTTAAGATTCAGGATTCCACAATCTCTAAAAGAAATTCATTCTATATTTATATCACTTTAACCATTAGGAGGTATTTCCTTCCAAGAACCCTAAATTTATATGTTGGTGACTTCAAACCAGCTCCACTATTTATGAACTTGTTTTAAACCAGCCCCCTCAAATAGAGTTAATTGTTCAAATTAACATTTACCACATTTCTCCTAGGTTTCCACATCTTCAACCTTCTGTCAAATTTTCTCAATCCTGGGAGAAAAGGGCAGGATCAAAATGGGAAAATAAGATGGAAGGGAATTCATATTTATAAATCAAAGTGATTAATTTGAATGGGATGAACTCATCCTTAAGAAGGAAGCAGATAACAAAGTGAATTAAAAATCAAAATCATATGATATGTTCTCTACAATAACACATTTGAGGCAGAGAGAAAGAGTACATTTCAGAGGCTAGAGCGAATATGTTATCTAGTGTAAAAAAGTCAATAGCAACCTAGACCCTAGATACACCTAAAGGAAAAAGTGATCTAATTAAAAGAGATGGAAGGGAAGATAGAGGGGATTCTGGGATTATGGAGGCTTAAACACAGCAAAATTCCAGACCTTTGAAAACCCTTGAACACCAATCAAGGACAGAGTGTTTCAAGGGGACAGAAAACCAGGTCTGACAACAGAATAGAGCTGAGGGAACCTCCTGCTGAACCCAACTTAAAAGGTATGTGAAAAATAATTTTCAAAAAGCTGGAATTCTTGAACAGTCGTGTTCGAGGGGAAAGGAAGATGGAAGATCCCAAGGGTCCTCCCCCACCTAATGTGCTGAGTCTCTAGAAGATCCTGGTATATCTGGATGGGCAAGGGCTCTAGTCCTGAGGGAATGCCTTGCTGTTACAGCTGTGCCAGGTGCCAGACTTTTGAACTCAGATGGCAAGGAGGCAGCTGGAAGATAAAGGCAGAGAAGGCAGCTTAATCACATCCAAAACACTCCATCTTGCCCTCCCCACTCCTTTCTCAAGGTTTTGGCCTCAGGGCATATCCAACTCTAGCATATAAAGTCTGCCCTGGATTAATCTTATCAATAGGGCAGATAAGAAGACTTCAGAGGGCAGGGAAGCTCCAATAACTCCACCCATAGACTAAACTGAAAGTAGCTGTAAACTTCTATTGCCAGTTGGGGAAGATCTTACTTCAGAACTCATTAAAACTATAAGCTTAACCTAATCAATCATTAGAACAGAAGAAAAGTCCCTTCAGGCCAAAATAGCCCAAACCCAAAGATCCAGCAAATAATTGAAGGAGCAAGATTACAGTGAATTACAGGGGGGAAAGAAAGGAGAAATATGAGTAAACAACTGAAAAAGAAAAAAGAAATTACAATAGACAGCTTCTATTCAGGTAATGAACAAAGAGCAAATGAAACAGAGGAGTATGAAGGAACACCAATAAAATACACAGAATCTCCAGTGAATTGGACACTGGCTTTGAATGAATGCAAAATACAATTCAAAAAACAATTAACAGAGGCTGAATACAAATGAAAAAAGGAAATACATGAACTAAAGCAGAAAATAGTGTCTTGAAAACCATAACTAACCATCTTGAAAATGAGGCAAAGAAGGAGAAAGATGACCTACAAAGCAAATCACATCAGAAGGAAAAGGATGACGAAAAAGCCAGGATGAAATTCAGTCTTTAAAAATTAGAATCCAACAACTAGAAACATATGATTTCACAAGGCATCAAGAATCTATAAAACAAAATCAAAAGAATGAAAATATTGAGGAAAATATGAAAAAAAGCTCATTGATAAAATTACAGATGTGGAAAATAGATCCAGGAGAGACAATTTAAGAATTATTGGACTACCAGATCATGACAAAAGGAAAAGCCTAAACATCATCCTACAGGAAATTATCCAAGAAAACATTCTTGAATAAGAGGAAAAATTAGAGATTGAAAGAATCCACAGATCACATCCTACATATAATTCTTAGTTGACAATGCCTAGGAATGTTATAGCAAATTCAAGAACTACCAGACCAAGGAAAAATTATTATAATCTGTTAAGAAGAAGTCATATTCAGATACCATAGAACCACAGTTAGGATAACACAGGATCTGAATGCATCTACAATGAAGGACCAGGGATTATTTGTCAGTGATATCTTTCTTTTTGAATGATGAAACCAAATCAATGATCCATAAATGAGTAATATCTGTTCTAAATCCAGTGACTTTTACCTTAAACAGTAATTATTACCAATAGCATTTGAAAGGTTTCCAAGATTTATATATACAATGAAAAACTCTAATGTTACAAAATGTGATAGTCATATTTTCTTTTCAACAATTTCTCAATATATAAATTATCTGGTAATTCTTTCCAGTAATACAGAAAAAGAATCAACAGCTTTACTGGGAATTAAGTTTTCATTATTGTTATCTTAATTAGCAATGGTCAAGGCAGGGGCTGGTTATTCACTTAACTTATTGTGATAGTCAATTTACTTTAAACTTTAGTTCACAATAGAAATCCTATATTATTGCAAATAGGCATGATCAATTTTTAACAAATAGCTTTTACACATAGTTTACATTTAAACAAAGGTTTTCAGTTTTCACAAAGTAAGGTACATGTTTTGATAACATTTAGTAACAATATTGTTAAAACCCAATATTTGTATCAGCTTTGCTTGCAACATTATTGTCTGAATCACATCAAAATTCAATGAGACTGCTAATTACCCCATTAGCTTCTAAATTTCCTGTAAGGAAGAGGTTAATTAGTTTGTTAGATGTTCCAAGTTTTTAGAAGTAAGGAAAATTCCTTTTCTCTGTAGCAGTTTGTTTTTCTGGTCCTCTGACTATTTAAATTATTGTACTTGTAGGATTTACATGTTTTGATCTTCATATAAAATTACTCTTCACAGATATTGATTTAAAACTTCAAAATTTGCAACCAGGTACCTTGGAATAGTCCTACATTTGCAAATAATAGTCTTATTTCATGTCCCTTAGGATTACTGAGATGATCAATTTTTCTAGTTAAATGCATTTTTCAATTGCACTGTTATAATATTTAAAAGCTTGTTAATTAGTTATAATTGAATCAATATCACCACAAAGTAAAAGACATTATGATAATATTAATGCCATTACAATCAAGTACATATTAACTATGAAATCAAATGATTATGAGGGTTATACATTTTATTATAATTTTATATTCTGCATTTGAATGCATTACTATAAATCACAAATATCATGAGAATATAATCTATTCGATTAACCTTTAAGGACTAGTGAACTAGTGAACATAGGAGACATAATTTGACTAGAATCTAATACCTTAAAGCTTAGATTTAAGTTTCTACATTAATTATTTTTTACATATTTTCTAATATTATTTGAAACAGGGATAACTACTTCAGTTGAGCCAAATTTTTGTAAGTTACAAAATTAATATTAACTTTCTATTTATTGTTTTACTTTATTGAGTTTGAGTTGGTGTAAACTGTCACTCTTCAATAATTACTATTTTTCCCTATTTCTGAAAATAATTATAGTCACAGTCTCTGCCTCCAATGTGTAGAAGGGGTTAAATTATTTTTGAAACTCATCCAAGGTCTTTGACAGTGTAGCCTGATCAGTTTAACTCTTTAGTTACCGCACTTATAAAATTTGCATGTTTATTTTAAAACCTTCATGATTTATCAATTCCAAATGAATAATGATTTAAACTTCAATACATCCAAATTATTCCTGAGTAAAATCTCTTAACAATGTTTCCTACATTTACCAATTATTCTTTCAGAACTCTGCTTAAAGCAGAATAAAACCTGTAGTCTTGTTTCTTTATTCATTAAGACAATTCTACATACCTGATTAAATATTTTTTAAGTCATGAACTAGTATCTTTATATACTTTGCACTTATAATTTGCAATCCTCAAATTCAGTTTGATAAGCATTTTTGGCAAATTTGATTATTTAAATCTGTATTTCACACACTACAAGTCTTAATAGATAACTTTTCCAAAATGAATTTTGTGCACATGTAAAATTAATTGAAATTCCATTTTATAACTAGTAGTCAATAAATGTATGCTATGCTGTCAGTACCTATTCAAAACTGATAGTTCTGATTAGCTAATAAAATTTTAAATTGCACTTCTGTACTTCAGTAAAGTATTCAGAATTGTTGCTTTTCTGTCTGAATAAGTTTGTTCTTAGATTGCATTTAGAAACCTTGATAATTCTGATTGAATATATTCCTCAGTATTTAACCTGTTGGTAGAATTTGGTGGTGGGATCAAATCTGTCCCCTGTTTTTGTCTTGTGATTTCTGTGTTCCCTTTCTTATGGCCAGTAAGAAATGGAAGAAGTTTTGAAATGTAGAGAAATTATTTTGTTGATTCTCACCTTAATGAGAGCAGAGAATATGATATTTTTTAATCAATTAAATTATCTTAGAGTTTAAAACACTCAGAAATCCATTACAGATGCTATTTTTCTGAATTTCTCAAACTCTTCTGTCTGTCTTTCCCATTCCTCCACAATGAATGAGAAAGAGAGAGATTTATTTTCTCCAAAATTCCATTGGGATCATAAACAAAACCATGAAACTTAAATTACAAACAGATCATAGACGCATAAACATAACATACAGACACACAGACTGATCAAAGACATATTTCCCAGGCATTTCATGCGTACTCTAACAACTATAAGACATTCTATCAAAAGATCAATAAATCACATCTTACATGACTAAAGAAATCTGGAGAAAAAGGAAAGTTTATTATTCAGAAGAGTGTTTAATTTTAGCAAGGAACTGATTAAGCTATGATGAATTCTTGGATTAAATTTAATCATTGGTGGGGCTGGTGGTTGGCCTCCTTTCCATCTTCCCTGAAATCTCTTATCAGGTAATCTATAACCATTTCAATGGAATTTGGAATTACAATTTGTCTTCCAGTGATAACATTTCTCACATCCCAGACACAAAAGAGTTAGGGGCATTGGAACAAGTGTTATTTACAGCTTTTCAGCCCTTAATCTTTTCAGAATATGGTTTTCCTTTCAGGACTACTGCAATGGCTATAACCTGCATATATGCTAGAGTAAAGTTCTCACAAGCTTTCACATAGTCATTAATAGACCCAGATCTTTTAACATTTTGAAGTATGCTCCTGACATACCTCATTGGCATTATTGTAAGCAAGATTTCTGATTGATATGTTGGCAGTATCTTCATGAATTATGGACTTTTTTACTTACTGATTTATTCTGTCTATAAAATCTGAGTATTTTTCCTCCGATAATTGTCTAATCTCTGCCAAACCCTTGGACAGTGTCTTAGTTACAGAGATTCTTTTTCATGCCTCTAAGGCATAAATTGAATTCGAGCTTCTCTAGGTAAATTAATCTCATCAGAATGTAATTCCTTTTCACCTTTTCCAAGTAACATTTCTTCAGTAACTCTGATATCCTGCTTTTTATTAATGACTGCCTTTGTTTTGCCAAATCATCAAATTCTGATTTCCAAAAAAGGCAGTCCCCTCTGGAAAGGGAATATATTGCTGTGTGAACCCAGTCAAATGTGGTCATCCAGAACCTCCCCTAAAATCTCCACCAAAGTTTAAGTGTATGGAGAAGCAGAACTATATGAAGCACAAACTGTCTTAATTTCTTTTAACACTTTTTAGGGAAGAAGCTCCCATGTTGGATCTACTTCTTCATCATCATCCAATTCATCTGCTCTAAAAAATAACTGGAAAACATAATGACATATCTTCTTCCTTCTGAGCATTTTGTAATGCTCCTTTAAACCCTATATTCTGGGGTTGTGTCTGCGGAGCTGGAGCTCCAAGCTGCAGAGGCTCCTCTGCTTTTATCTCTCTTTCCTATGTTGAAGAGAGGTTTTTAGGTGGGGGAAGGTCCCCTGCTAGTGACTTTTTCATTTGAATTTTAAAGCCCCATTTTGATTTGCTATGAGCCACGTACTCCTCCTCTGATTCTAACACTGAAACCTTAAAGATTGCCTTCTCTGCATTCTAACAAGATAACAAAGTTGTTTTTTCAGCAGCTGTTGAAATTTTTACTGGCACTTGTTCTGATCTGTGCTCAGTATAATAATTTTTCAAATCACTGCCAACTTTTTGCCACAATTCTAAGGGAATCCACGAGCTACAACTTTGAATAAGATCAAGAAACTTAGTGAGCTGTTTTTTACTTATTTTTACTCCCCATTTCCTGAGGGTGTGCTTAGTTATATCAATAAAAAGATTTCTTTCCTTTGATTCACTGTGTCCCATACTGTTAATTTATTCTTTATTTCTAGTGTCTTTCCTTAAGGGGAGAGTTCTGAAAACTGGTTTTCTTGCCCTTTTTTGGACAGAAACTAAACTTTAGTAATTTGGGAGTTGTCTGAGGGGGAGGGAAAATCTTTACCTTTATCCAGCATTCCAAGGTCCCTGTGATTCAGAAGCCAAATCTTGAGATCTATTTATCAGCTCCAAATAATATGATAATGATGGCTTAGTTCATAAGGAAGTAATGTACACAGAAGATCTTTTAGCTCATGCTTCCAGCTCTGTCTCTGAGAGCATGGAGTTTATTAGATATATTTTAAGACTTATTTCACACATAAGAACACCCTTGAAATATTGTGTTTGCACAGAAGATAAAATTATGTCATATAAAAACGCAAAAATTCTCATTTGACTTCAGAATAGAACAAGGCCAAGGCTGAATTTTGGCTGGTTTATTATCAGTAAGCTAAGTCAGGGAATATTTTCTCAGGGGCAAATAGCCCACACTGGAGGGGCGGTTGTGTCTAGTTTCTGTCCAGTATTGACCTTGTCTGTCTGAGAACAGTTTTGAGCTTAATTTTCAGCATTTCTGTCTTAAAGAGAAACTGTTAACCTATTAACTTCTGTTTTGCTCAGAGGCATTTTATAATACTATAGACTACCTTCATAACTAATTTAATATGATTTCAATAAGGAAGAGCCATCAAAAGGGATTCAGATAAAAATATCTATTTGAGACTCCATTTCTCTTATTGACCTCCCACATGTAATCATGGAAAAATGTTCTGAATTAATTGAAAAAATTTTAAACTAAAGAAATGTAAGAAAATTACATCTTGATAAAGGGGAAAATTGAAAATGAAGTAATATCAACTCTAACTTCTGATATAACCTCAAAATTTCAAAAGGAGAAATTAACGAACTAGAGAAGGAAATAGACAGTAAAACAATTGTAGTATGAGATCTCAGTCTAACCAAAAAGTAGAAAGGAAAGAAGTTAAGTAGGCAAATGGAATTTTAGAAAATTTAGATTTAAAAGAACTCTAGAGAAATTGAATGGAAAAAGAAAGACACATTCCTTTCTTTCAGTAGCCTAAGGACCAATGCAAAAGGTGATCATGTATTGGGGCAAAGAAAGATCAAAGCCAAAGTCAGAAAAGAAAAATTAATAAATGCATCCTTTTCTGATCTTAATGCAATCAAAATTAGCATCAATAAAATTTCCCAGAAAGACAAATTAAAAATTAGTAGTGTAAGGATTAAAATAAAGATTTTGACAAAATAAGAGAGTAGCTTTTAGTAATTTAAGTTTTAATGAGATTATAGTAGAATTGTAAATTAATGTTATCCCTCTAAGCCAGAGAAAGAAAACTTCTGGCAGTTTTTAACAATTAAAAATTTTGTTTAATTAAAATAGACATAGTAAAATAATGTTGTAAAGGAGGGAAATATAGAAAAGAGGAGAGATTATTAATCTTATACCCTATAAATATACCTAAAATTCCTAATAACTACCTAAAATTTCCTAAAACTATCTCTAACTGTCTTCTCAGGGTAGGTTCTTCTGCCTGGCACACCAGGCCTACTCTGCTCTACTATGTCTATAAATTATTCACTAACCACCTAAATCCCTAAAAAAACAGACAACTAGCACTCACTCACTCCTTCAATCAGTTTTTTATTGCAGTCCAACTGTCACTACCCAACTGACAAGAGATCCTGAAATCTATGAGACAGATTTCCTGCTCTCTAAAGATCCCAGAGGCAAAAAACCCTTTAAAGGCTTAAGCCAAAAGCCCTCTCAGTAAGTACAAGTCTGCTTTTATGTCCCAGCAACTAAATGCCATCCCACATTACTAGCAACCAACCTCTGATGAACATCTCAGGCCCAGCAGCCAACTTCCCTCCAACTGCCAGCCTTAACTGTTCTCAACTCACCCACCCACTGTCAGCAGCTGACCCTCTTAACTGTCAACAACTGACCACCAGCAACTGATGTGGGCCCAGCAAGGGGCTCCCTAGTTCTTACTTCCTGTCACTATGGGCTGGTTCATCCCTACACATCTCTATGGTAAGAGAAACTCCTGGTCCCCCGTTAAATTAAAAATGGTATAAAGAATTCCTTTCTACTGTTGAAAACTAAACAATCTAATTCTAAAATAAGTGCTGGGTCAAAGATCAAATTATAGAAACAAAAAAATCATGTCATTATGGAGAAAGAAAGTGTGGAGACATAAATCCAAATTTTATTAGTTATAGCCACAATACCTAGAGAAAAACATATATCTCTAAAGATCTACATCAATAAAAAAGAGAAAAAATACATCATTGAATTAGCTTTGCAACTAAAAAAAAACAAATTAAAAATCCTCCTTTAAGGAATGAAATTAGAAATCCTAAAAAAAATCAAAGGGGAAATTAAAAGATTAAATAATTCAAATTCATGTATTTTGGATTCTGCAATTTTGATAAAGTTATTGGAATATATATGGAATACTATTGTACTATAAGTAATGATGAACAGGGTGATTTCAGAAAGATCAGAAAAGATCTACTTAAACTGATGCAGAGCAAATTAAGCAGAACCAGAAGACCATTGTACATAGTAATTGAAATATCATGGGGCAATAAAATTTGATAAACTTTGTCGCTAAGAGCAATACAATGATCCAAGATAATGTTGAGGAAATTAAGAAAAATAATGCCATCCACCTCTAGGGAAAGAACTGTTGGAGTCAAAATGCAGATGAAAACATATGATTTATCAATTGTTTATTTGAGTATATAATTTGGGGTTCTTGTATTATAAGATTGTTGTCTTACACAAATGAATAATATGGAAATCTGTTTTATATGATAATGCATGTATAACCCAGAGAAATTGCTTTGCAAATCCTGGATAGGGGAAGGAATGGAGGTGGAAGAAAAAATGAATCATGTAACTGTGGAACAATTATGTGCAAATTAGTTGGAATAAAATAAAGAAAAAAAATTTAAAAATATAAAAATACAATCTAATAAAATAAAAGAAATTAGCAATGAGTGTTGTATTTTGTTGAAGACTTTTTCTGCATCTACTGAGGACAATTCTAACATCTGATCCAATTTATAACCCTTCTAAAATTTCTAAACCATAAAAGGCTTGAGAAAGCAGAGGAAATGAAAGGACTGAAAGCAGAGTAAAAAGATTAGGGTTAATAATGAGAAATGAAATGATATTTTCATTCTAAACCTTTTATCTAAGGTTTCAAAAAGAAGAATGTCATGGTTCAGAAGATGAATTATTTGCACAAATGAATATCTCAGATATAGCTAACTTTGTTGTAATAGTAAATGACACAATTTTTGAGGCCAGGGTTTTTATTTAGTTTTTAATACATAGTTCATGATATCACAGAGCTGTCAGACTGTTCAATTCAATTGAGTGAAATTGTCCTAGAGTTTCTATGACACTCATTGACACAGAAGTGGTGAAAACTCAATATAAATAATTAATTTTTTCAAATATCTAAAATCTTTGCCAATTTGGTCATTGTAAACTTTATGTTATTTGGTATTTTATTTATATTTTGATGGTATAATTATAATGGTAAAACTTCAATATAAGGACACTTAGACTAAGATGTCCTAAAACCACTAAAAGCTGCTAAATAAAAATAAATATTTTATCCTTTTCCAATGTTAAATTTCCTGCAGGCAAATAAATCCTGAAGCTTTTAGTTGGCTACAAAACTATAGTGATGATAGCAATGTGGGCTGACTGTCTGTACTAAGGGAGTGTCATAGGAACGGGACCCTCATACTCTGAAATCTTACCTTTCTCACTAGTTAAATAACAACTGCAACAGTTGTAGTTTCAACATTAGTCAAGCATGAATAGTAGATTGTTCAATTATCCACTCTCTGTTTTAGGATATGAAACATTCTATGCTAGCCGTCAGCTTCTTACCTTCTCCAATCATAGATGTATTAATATTGTGACGTATGTGCTCAAGTATCGGGCTCCTGGTCACATTATTTCTTGATCATTGTATGTAATTGGTGCTCTGTTAATTCTGAACACGATCCAAACCAGAAAGTCAGGAGAATTCCAGGGCAGGGCTGTTAGGTGCCACAAGGTCCCAGCTCCCAGCTTGCCAGACCACAGTCCTTACCAGGTCACGTGTTTGACTAAACTCCTCCTCTTTGATCATGTGGTTTTCAATTGCGCCAATGTTAAATCTGCTGCCAGGTCACATGGTCATTAGCTACCTCCCATGCTGGAGCCCATTTGTGGAACTCTTTGTCTCTGAGTCTTTGTTCCTTTGTTATGTTCCCTCTCTTTTTATTCCCTTCACTGATTTCCTATCACTTTCCATCTCTCCTTCTCAGGTGTCATCCACGAATATATTAAATTGTGGCTGATATAGATTACAACATATGGTGCCCGAAAGTGGATTTTAAAGAACCTGGAAAGACATATTTGCTTCAAGGTTGGAAACAGGGTGACAGACCTGCAATCATCCCAGACTGGATTATGGGACAAAAACTGTCTTCTCATACCTGTTACATTAGATTATTAGTCTTTAATACAAAAGTGAGGAATGAAGATGTCAGAGACTAAGCTCTGATTTAGGATATTCTAGGTTATCCTATTATTTAGGATATTTAAGGATATTTGGGATAATTATTTAGGATGATTAAGATTATCCTAAAATTTTATCCTGATTTTCCATTGAAAGAGATAGTTACTATACAAAAGTGGGATCAAATTGGTCAGAAAATGAAACAAAGTTAGGTAAAGGATCAAATATTTTCCAAGAAGTATGAAACACATGGAATATAGTATGGATGGGATTCATAGCAGAGCCTCTCTGAGATTTCATGGATCAACCTAAACCATCTTTAGAATTTCCCAACCCTTATTCCTCACCACCCATACCACCCTCTACTTCAACTCACTCACCTCTAACAATTCGTTCCCCTCTTACTACTTCACCCTCTCAAACATGACTGCTGCAGAAGGTGGGATAGAATCTAAGCCTCCTCCTACCTCACCTAACCCAGACTTTGTAATTCCCTCAAAGACTACTGAGGAAGCTGCCTTTTGCTATGCCCTCCATGTTATAAGGATTCTCTCGATCCTCCTTCCCCCAACCTCCTCCTGAAGCCCCCCCGCAAAACTAAGTGCAGGATTACAATCATCCTAACTCTAGAGAAGAAAGCACGTAAATCAGTTTCTCCAACAGAAATGAGAAAGAATACTGAAGATGCAGAAGTAAATTTAGAAAAGCACAAAGATGTAGCATTCCAGAATATTAAAGAACAAAGAAACATTGTAATTCAAAAAGGTTGTGAGGCTTCTGCCACTATGGAGCTGCTAGATGAGATCAGAAAGCATCCTTTAAGGCCAGATCATTGGTATTCTATAGTTGAATCTGTGCTCATTGTCAAAGATTTCTTAACATGGAATTGGCTACTCAAAGAATTATGTAAAGGACAAGCTAGAGAAAATTAAAAACAAAACAAAACCATGTGCCCAGTACCTATGATGAATTAACTGGCATGACAGAATTTAGAAATCTCAATAGACAAATGTTATATTCAGAACAAACCTTTAATCAAACTAGGCTAGCTGCTAAAAGAGCAAAGCAAATTGTACCTACAAAACATATTGATACAGATCTCTTTGAGAAGGCCATTCCTCACCAAGAGGCTATAAAAGCATGCCAAGATATAAAAACTTTAGACCACAAGAATATGATGTTAGATTGATTTAAAAATTCAAAACATATCTGCTTGGAATACCAGAAAGCTGGACATTTTAAAGGATCCTGTCCCAAACTAATGCAGAGGTATGTTCACATGGAATCAAGAAGCCCCCAAACTTGTAGCCTAGAAAGATTTGTGTCCCCAGTCTACTTAGCTGGAAGGTGATAGCCCCAGGCTTGGAAATAACACATGAGAGTTCCTCTCTGAGGAAAAGCCAAACAAAAGCCACGTGACTTTGTATACTGCCTTGGCTGCATCCCACAGAGTTTGGTAGGATGTCTCATCATTGTCATCTCTTCAATGAAATTATTGATTGTTTCTATGATTCCTTTTTTGACTAGATGGTTTCAGAGAATCATATTATTTAATTTCCAATTAGTTTTTGATATGCCTGTCCAGGTGCCCTTACTAAATATTATTTTTATTGCATTATGATCTGAGAAGGACACATTTATTATTTCTGCTCTTTTGCATTTGTTTGCAATGTTTCTATGCTCTATTTCATGGTCAATCTTTGTGAATGTACCACGTGCAGCTTAAAAGAAGGTATATTTTGGGGGGTTCTTGTCTCTGGCTTGCCATTATTAGCCCTGCGCCCTCTCAGGTTTCTCCTCACACTCAGGGTCTGTCTGAGCTCTTTAGGCTCCTGAGGCCTCAGATCTAGTTGTTCTCAGGGTCAAGCCTCCTGGTGGTCCACTTGCTTGTTCTTCTGCCCGAGGCTCCTTTAACAGTCTCAGGGAGCTGCTTCCACAGTCGTGCACCCCTCTGCACTGGGTCCCCACTCAAGATCTTCCCCTGCTCCAAGTCCTGGCCTGCACTCAGGATCCATGTCTGTGCTTGCATCCTTGCCCGCAACCTGTGCCTGCAATCAGGGTCTGTGTTCAAAGTCTGCACGTTCTTTAGCCTCTTGGGGTCTTAAGTCTTGCTGCTCTCAGGGGCAGGCCCTGGTGTCCCCAGGTAGCAGCCAAGGACTTAATGTATGCCCCAAACTTGCTCTAACTCTTGTGTGCTGGCTTTGGCACTGTAGGTGGTGTGGGGTGAGGGAGGGGGTTGTTCAGCTTGTGTTTTAGAGAGAGCTGTTTCACCCCTTAATAGCATGGAAATGCCCCGCTTCCACGTACCTCCAATGCTGCGCCCTGTTATGGGGTCCCTTCGTTCCTCTGGATTTCTTTTAATGTTTTCTTAACCAGGAAGCTGTATTCCTTTTTGTCCCTATTTATTTTTCTCCACATATCTATTAAATCTAATTTTTCTAGGACTTCATTCACCTCTCTTATCTCTTTCTTATTTATTTTTTGGTTTGATTTAATCTAGATCTGAAAGAGGAATATTTAGACCTCCCACTAGTATGGTTTTACTATCTATTTCCTTCTTGAGCTCTGCCAGTTTCTCCTTCACGAATTTGGATGCTATGCCATTTGATGCATACACATTGAGGACTGTTACTTCCTCATTGTCTATACTGCCTTTTATCAGGATGTAATGATCTTCTCTGTCTTTTTTAATCATATCTATTTTTACTTTAGCTTTGTCAGAAATCATGATCTCCACTCCTGCCTTCTTTTTCTCATTCAAAGCCCAAAAGATTTTGCTCCACACCTTTATCTTAAACTGTGTATGTCCACCTGTTTCATATATGTTTCTTGTAGACAACATATGGTAGGATTTTTTGAAAATATTTATTAATATTTATTTTTTAGAAAAATTAGCATGGTTACATAATTCATTCTCTTAATTTCTTCTTCCTCCCCCGACCTCCCCCCCGCTCCATGGCTGTGGCGTATTTCCACTGGTTTTTAACATGTTTTATGGGCAAGTTCATATTGTATTATTTTACTTGTCATATGGGATTTTTTTAGAACCACTGGTATTATAGAAACATCTTTTGTGTCACTTCCCAAATAAAATGTGTGTTATATAACTTGTTATTACATTGGGTCGTGTTGTAGGCAAATATAAGGTAGGTCATGTAGATAAGGTAAATATATAAATGTATACAAAGCAGCCAGGCTTGTCAGGCATGTCTGCAGTATTCCAATCATGGAAAAGTGAGAAGGAAGGAAACCTTTCCTGAGAGACTCTGGCATTGCTAAGGAATTTAGATGCTGGTGTTAAGTGTCTCTAGTGAAGAGGCCAGGAAAGTGGATTTGTCTCCTAGACATTTATCCTGTGAAGTTCAGGTTTGAGGAATGAATTTGGCTCTGGGTGGTGGACATCCAGACTGGTTCAGCTCCCTGTCTTCATCTATTTGTGGATTAATTTGCTGTGGACCTGTGTTCCTGGAAAACCTTAGATAAGAGTTTCCCAATCTTTTTTGGCCTACTGCCCCCTTTCCAGAAAAAATATTACTTAGCCTCCTAAAAATTAATTTAAAAAAATTGTAAATGCAATTATGAGGAAAGATAAATGCACTTGTGGCCATCACTGCTCCTCTGGATCACTGCAGTAACCACCAGGGGGTGGTAGCACCCACTTTGGGAACCACTGCCTTAGATCATCTCTGGAGTTGAAGAGGACCCAGTTGTGAGATATCCATATCCCCATATAGCCAGCCAAGCTGGACCTGATAGACTGTGTTTGTACAGAGTAGATTTGGCCTACCTTTCCAGTTCCTGGAGTTTGTGCATAGATTCTAGTATAACCTATCCCTTTCTCTCTCACCTTAAACTCGTTATTAAACAGTTTTCATAATTTATAGATTACTTTCCTTCTCCACAACCATTCAAGGACCCACTAATTGAGTTGTTTGTTAGCTGGCTTAGATAAGAATGACAGTTAGGTTAAACTACCATTCCTAACCCTGACACCATTCAATTCCCAACTGTGTCCTGTGTTTGTGGGAATGGGTGAGATTTCCTAGTGTGTTATTGTGGGTCAGGTAGTTAACTAACTTCACCCCAATCATTCCTCATTCATTGCTTTCACCACTACTACCCTCTGTGTTATTATTAACTACTATTGTGGAGGATGGAATAATGAAAGAGAATTTGCAGTCAAAAATGTAAATGATTATTAAAATTGACTTTTTAAAAACAAACAAACAAAAAAGGTTCCAGGCATTTAATTGCAAAACATTATATATAGGAAAAGATTTTTTTTAATGAAAAACTTTTAGGTAGGTGGTTCAGTGATTTGAGACTCAGGCTAGAGTCTTGAAATTCTGTTTTCAAATTTGGCCTCCAGTTCTTCTAGTTGGGTGACCCTCAAAAAGTCTCAGCACTAATTGCATTGAACTTACCAAATGGCTTGGAACAAATATTTGGTATTAATTCTAGAATAGAAGGTATAGATTTTTTAAAAAAGAAAAATGAATAATTATTTATGCATGACCATTTTCTTTAATTTTATTATATCTCAAAATAAAAAATACCAATCCTGAGTCCAATAATAATCAGGTAATGATTTAAAATTCAGGATATCATATGTCTCAGCAGTCTTTGAGGTTCCATCCCCACATAACTCATCTTTGATTCCATTGACAGAGCTAGCACACTTCAGGAAGTGGTGGAGCTGAAGGAAAGGACAGAATTTTGTTACTGCTTGGGGAAAGAAGAGTTCATTCACTCTCCCAGGACTTGATAATCAACACAAAATGGGTTATGTGTTTGAAGATTACAAAAGCTGACATTCTCTTTTTGTAAAATTATTTTCACGGACTTTTACCTAGCACTCTGCTC
Organism: Gracilinanus agilis; assembly: GCF_016433145.1. Lineage (NCBI taxonomy): Eukaryota > Metazoa > Chordata > Mammalia > Didelphimorphia > Didelphidae > Gracilinanus > Gracilinanus agilis. The sequence goes on along the minus strand of NC_058135.1, from coordinate 282,906,698 downwards.
TCTATTTCTTATTTTTCCTAGCAAGTCATAGGTGACAGAAGAGTAATGTCCTAGAAAAATTCCAGATTATCAAACATGAAACTTTTATCTTCCCTCCACCAAATCATGAATTTCTTTCAAATATCTCTGATATTTGGCATTCCAAATTCTTTGTAAAATCTGTATTTACAAACACTTTATTATTTTCAACAAGCAGAAGTGTTTTTAGTTAAAAAAGTCTATCCAAGACCTATATAATATTTGATAGGGTAAATTTAGAATTAAAGGAGCATTTTGAATTCATACTGCTGAAATTCAAGGTAAAGAAGAAAAAGGGAATACAAATAATTAAAGGAGTAAACTATTTACAAAAAGTTCAGTGAAAAAATTGAAGGAAAATAATTCCAGTTGAAGAGAAATAGAAAGACAATGTTGCGTTATGACTGATTATATACAAAAGTTTCAATATCTATTTTTGTAATTTATGCTAATAGAGAATTTTTTTCCATACGACTTCATTTAGCTTTGATTTCTTCTTCTGAAAATGGTCAGTTTGTATTTTCTGACCAAATATCTGCTGAACCACCCAGATCCCCCATATATATTTCATTTCTGAAATACATGCTTAGTCTACATCTGAGACAAACATGAAATTAAAAAACATTCTTCAATTAATAAATGGTCAAAAATACAAACAACTTGTGTATACCAACTTAAAATTATGAGAAATGGTAAATGCTGAAGCTTATAAGGGAAAAAAATGTTCTGTTTGTAGAGTAATGAGCATCTCCCATCAATCTACAGAAAAATTTGGAACTATGCCCAAAGAAATATAAATTACAGGTAACCACTGACCTGAGCAATAACAATACTAGAACTATGTGCAAAAGATATCAAAGTAAATGGAAAAGCACCTATGTTTAGTAAAAATATTTATAACTGGTTTTTCCTGGTGACAAAGAATTGCAAATTGAGGGAATATTCATCAATTGGAAAATGGTTGAATAACTTGTGGAATATATTTGTGATGGAGTACTATTGTGCTAAAAGGTTATAACATTGGAGCTGATTTAAGAAAACTTTGGCAATGATTATATGAACTGATGAAAAGCGAAGCAAGAAGGACAGGACATCATTGTGCACAGTAACAACACTGTAGCTGTGATGGTCCATTGTGAAAGACTTGACTTCTCTGATCAATAACATTATCCAGGACAATTCCAAGAATTCATAATGAAAACAAATTGAGCACTAATGCAGAGGTTAATAATCAACTCCTACTGGGAAATGAAGTTTAATTTCCTCACTTTTTTTCTTTTTCATCCTTGTTCTTCAGAGATAAGACTAATACAGACATGTTTTGCATGGTTTCACAGGTATTTTATCATATTTCTTGCCTTCTCAATGAATGGAAGAAGTGGTGGAAGATAGAATTCAGAAGTCAAGATTTTAAATGAAAAGAAAGGTGTAATTAAACAATATATTAAAGTATTAAAATGTTATGGGAAAAAACCAGAGATAGCTGCCAATGATATAACGGTAATCAACCAGCCATCTCTCCAAAATCTCTTCCCTTGACAGACTTCTAAATTCAATCTGCAATATTAACATTTTCATAATCACTTTCTTAAATCCCAACAATAAAAAGCAACAATAAGTCAAGTCCTAAAATAACAATAAAAAGGAAATCTATTCTAGAAGTTTTCCAAGATTCCAAGACAAGTTTGCTTCTCTAGAGTTAGTAGGGGTAGTAGTAGTTATATTAGTAGTATTAGTAGTAGTATTAATAGTACTTGTAGTTGTAGAGTATTAGCAGTATTAATCATAATTGTAGTCTTAGTCATAATTGTAGAAGGAGGAGGAGGGTAGATATTTCTATTGTGTTGTTATTATATAGTTACATTTTATATAATATATTTTATATTATTTTATATTTCATAATCACATTTTATTTTTAGTATACATTATATACATGTTGATTAAAATAATTACCATTTTTATTTAAACTTGCTTTAGATAGTACCTACTAAATGCCAGACACCATGTTCTACCATAAATTAGACATAATTTTATTGTCATGACAACCTAGAAAGGAAGGTACTATTTTGTCCCTGTGTACTAGTTGAGGACTACAAGAAAAAGAGAATAAATTAAAAGATTAAGGGACAGAGTCACATGGTTATTACATATATGAAGCTTTTTTTAAAATGAAATCTTTCTAACTCTAGACTCAACACCTGATCAATTATCATAACTGTCTGGTCACTTAAGAGATGGGAGGTGGCGAAGTCAGTACGCAAAGGACAGGAGATTCTGTGACTCATTTTTGATCAGAGACGCACAGCTTCAAATGTCTTTAGAAATTGTAATCAGTAAATCCAAAACTTGCAGTTGGGCCACCTCCATCCCTGCCCTGGTCTGACTATCCTTTACCAGTATATTTACTAAGCCTCATTTTGCTAATTGACAGATTCAAGGATTTTATAATCTGACTCTCACCCAAATAACTTACTCTCTACTGTTTTATTTTTCTGCATTCTACCGTAAAAGCATTTATTTGTGGAAAACCGAATTTGGGGAAAAATTAAGCAGCAATTTTTCCATTGGAATTACCAATTTGCCCATACACTCAGAGCTGTGTTCTTATCTTATCTTGAATTACCTTTTTCAAACACTTTAATTGCTACAAAATATTTTGAAATTACAATTTATCAGGCTCATTTTTTTTTCAATAGAAAGAGGTTATTCTAATCTTTGCTGTTCGTGGCACTAATCATAAAGTACTACTTCATATTTGTTTGAGTGTTTTTCTGGATCATCTTTTACCTGCCTAAACTTCTTTATCCTGGTCTGGTCTAAGTTGGTAGGGGAGTTTCTCTACCACATCATTAGTCTATAGAAGCAAGTCACATTTTTCTTCCTTAAATTTCTCTTAATGACTACTGAATTAAATTCTTTGAACTTCCAATCTGTTCTGTGGTGACTGATCCTATAGAATTTTAGAAAGAAAGAAAGAAAGAAAGAAAGAAAGAAAGAAAGAAAGAAAGAAAGAAAGAAAAAGAAAGAAAGAAGGAAGGAAGGAAGGAAGGAAGGAAGGAAGGAAAGAAGGAAGGAAGGAAGGAAGGAAGGACAAACAAAAAGGAAAGAAAGAAATCCTCCCCCAATATGGTGATCCTCAAAACTTGAGTCCTTCCTTACTCTGAAGATCAAAGAAATCTTTGTAATATCATGACTGTAAAAACCAAACCTTCCTTTCCCTAAGTTACACAGACTAGATCAACTGTCACTTTCTCAATTTCCTTACATTTATAAAAGCAACACTTAGGTGAAGTCAATTCATAAACTGTATTCTATGGAAAAGCAAAACAGCCCAAAGATGATGTAATATTGAGCATTTTTCTCTCTATAAGTCTTCCTTTTTGTCACAATAAATGGAGGTCATAGAGACCAAGCCTTCCCATCTGGTCCTTGCTTTGTTATTTCTATAGTCTATCTATATCTATCTTTATCTCTCTGCTTTCTCTATCAAAAGCAGAATCCTGGCACTCTGCATACGTGCAAGAGAAATGTTACCTTCCAAGAAATAAGTGGGTTTGCTGCAGGTTCTGATAGATCATTTGCCTCAGTCTGAAGCATTTGGTGGAGAGCATGAGCCAATAAATAAACTCCATTGTATATATTAGAACTCTTTTCCATTATGATCTTGTCCAAATAAAGAGGCAGTACATGTGCAAAGGATAAACTTTCAGGGCATGACCCATACACCATATCTACTGGACTTATTTATGAAAGTATACAATTAAAGACCACCTCCCAGAAAGACTTCAGGAAAATGTCCTCAGGGTTCACATGGGGATGCACACTTCTTAAGAATTCTTTGAAACCTGGAATCTCCCTCTTAAATTGAGAAAATATCAATGTACCATGAAAATTACTCATCATTTCATTATTAGAATCTGCAGAAAAATCCCAGGAAGAAGTCATCACCAACATCTTCCCATACAATGCAAAATAAATCAATAATTCAGAAAGTTTATTTAGAGAGTCTGTATTTCCATAGATGAAAATCACATTGCATGAGGACCCAAGGATCCTAGATATGAGTTTGATGTCTTCATTTCCTTGGTTAAAGTTTTGAGGAATTCTTTCAGTAAAAGCCAGACACATACCATTCAATTCCATCTCCTCTTTCAGATTCCTGAAGAATTGTTCCCCTCTCATGTCATCTGAAAAAGCCAAACCCACCCAAGTCCAGCCAAAATGTAGCATCAGTTGGACTGCTGCCTGGTGCAGAGTGGATTCCCTGCTGCCCATTTGATAGACATATGGATACTGGACTTCATCAGACATGAGAAGATCAAATGAGCCATAGCTGAGCTACATGAATATAAAGAAGAAATAATTGGAATGCTGATATATAAGTAATATCTGAACCCTCCATTAAATTTTATTTCAAGCAATTATCAGAGGCTTATACATAAAATATATTGATAAATTCTTCTTAATTTAAGTTGATATATCATAACTACAGTAGATTTAGAAGAAGGAAATTTTGTAGGTAGATTCAAGTTCCAGATCAGAAAAGGACAGAATTAAGAAATGAGAAATTTTGAAAGGAACACTTAATATATAATGGATCAAAAATCCTTTTTCTCATGTCTCTTTAAACAATTAACTCTCTCTTTGAAACTTTGTAATGAAGAAATATCATTTTCCTCTAAAAACACTATTCTACTTTTACACAACTCTCCCTATTACTTAGGCCCTCTATTTCTACATTTATCATTTAAAGAATCACCATCTTTGGGACATCTACTCATTGCTCCAAATTCTTTCATCATAATACAAATCGACTTTAAGTCTCTTTAATGACCTCGTGAATTTAATATATGAGCATAGTTAAATGTCCTCTCTAATTGATCTCATCACTTTTTAACATCATACATCAACCATTCTTTAATCCAGCATTTCTATGTCAAGGATTCTATTAATGTCAGGATAACAAGGAGGAACTTAAGGCCCAAGAATTTATAATCACAAAGACCATAAAAGTTCCCAATCAAATGTATGTTTATACGTATATAGGAATAATTTAGGCAACACTGAAGAGGACTTAGTAAGACTATATGAGTTTCTAGTTCCCCATGAAAACTCAGTATCTCCTTGGTGTCTATCAACATTCACCTGTGGCTCCTAGGAGCTCTAGTATGCAAAATGACAACATACTAGTAAAACCTTATTTGCAGACAGTCTAAACCAGGTTGAGGGTAATTGTCCAGCTCAATCCAGTGAGTCAGATAGGATATCTATCTCAAGAAAGTGAAAAGCTGCTCCATCAAAATGGGCTGATGAGAACAGTTTGTTCCAAAGGCCATGAATGCAGCCAAAGCAGTAGCTGTTGAACCAAGGAAGTAGAAAATTAATTTATAAGTATAACATGATTAGTATGCCCATTTTCTGACCCCACAGAATAATAAAAACTACATAAAATAATGATAGTATTTTAATTTTTTAAGTTATATTTTCCTCATGACTGACTTTTTGTACCATGTATATCATATGACACTGCATAGTCAATGTGGTTTGAATGGAATTGTACTGATTCTTATTTGGACAATTATTCATGTATTTGAGTGATCCTGACTTGAAAGGAGTGCTGAGTTTTACATCTGCTAATAAGAACCTGCTAAAAAGAAGGGATAAGGGATCATCATGATCTTTTTAGAATCAAAACTGTGAGACTTCCAAAGGATAATTTCAAGAAATATATAATTTCTTCTTTTTCTAATACATATACCCATCTTCCTTGCCTATGGAGGGATGGGATTTAGCAAGCACGTAAATGGCATTCTGCTTTTGGACTTAACCACCTCTTGATTCTGCTTCATTGTCCTGATGATGACATGTGTCCAGATGACTCAAAGGTTTTTCCTTCATCATAATCTTCTCAGAAGATCCAGTTAGAAAATGAACATCAAGCATTTTATATTTATCCCTCAGAAATAAGTTCCATTGAATAAACAACTTTTGACAGAAGAATATAGCACATATTTGACAAATCAGGACCAGATATAAAAAGGGAACAAATTCTCAGCTGATATTTAAAGATTACAGTAAACACAGAATTGGATACTATTTATTAGAGGAGAGAACTGAAGGAATGGAAAAGTGCTTCATATATCTAGAATAAAGGTATGAATTAATTTCACAAAGAATTCGAGTGTACTCCTTACCCTGTTAATTTTCTGTTGTGAAAGGAAAAAACACCTCTCTAAATTCCTCAGAGATTTACTGAAATATAATAAGGTGAACTGAGAGGATAGGACTGTTGCTTGGGAAGATATTTGTTTAACTCAAAATTTTCACTCAAAACAAATAATTCAATATACCATCACCTCATTTAAAGAACAGAGAGAGTTCCTTGATGGAAGGAACTTTTTCTACTTTTTCTAATTTTCATTTCAAATCTGTGCCTGCCACTTCTTGTTGAATGTGAATTGGTGCCAGGACAGATTATATAAAATATTGGGTATTATAACACATAAAGCATATGCATTGAAAATGGGCAACAGTATTGGCTCCCTTACCTGTGGGACTTTATATAGTCCTAACAAGGTGGCCATGGCCATGGACAGTGTAGATGACATCCCCCCAATGACAGCCATTGATTTCTGCTGCCTGTCACAGCTATAGTTAGGGATTGTTGGACCCTTCCCTGACAACCATATCAAAGAGCTCTCCACAGCCAATTGATTATGATGGAAGTTATTGAGCAACTGATATCCCAGAGTCACGTTGGGCAGCAAATGGGGATCCTTGTTGATCTGATCCACAGCAAATTGGACAGTGAGAAAATGTTGGTAATGTTTGAGCATGACCCTGATGTGACAAGAAGAAAGTAAGAACTAGGCACAAGTTGGCATATGCAGGAATGCAGGATATCATAATGGATAAAATATGGGTTATGAATATTTCAAAGACTACTTATATACCATGACTGATACTTAAAGGACAGTCATTGAGAGAAGGAAAAAGATATAAGTGGAAAAGTTAACATACTAGTTGAAATTATGAGTGTGTAAGTGAGTGTATACATCACTTCATCAGACACTGGAATCTATGAATAAAGGATAGACAACTGCAAGAATAGTGTATTGGCAATTGAGTGGGAGCATTAGCAAATAAACTTAATGACTTCTATTTTCACTATATTTTAAGGCAATGACCACTGGTTAAATACAATAGAATAGTGAGATATTGGAAGTTTTCAAATGCAAGTCCAGATTTAGAATAGCTATAGCAGAAAGAAAAAGTCATAATTCATAGCAGTATAAAACAATACACTCATAATTTTTACACTGAAATCAGTTTGCGAGGTTTTGTGATAGTCTCAATTTTTTTAATAGTACCTGAGTAGGAGGAGAAGCAATATTTACCTGGAATAAAATGGAGTAAGTGTGTCACTATTCTTAAATAAGTGATTGATGCTGTTTGAGAAATTATGCTATCACAGAAATTCCCCAATGGAAAAGACTAGCGACTTGTCCCTTCCTCTGATTTTCTCCATCATGTATTATTTACATATTTATTTTCAAAATACAATTGCTGTGCCAAACACCATTCTTGGAGGTATATATCTAAATATCAAAATCAAATCCTAATATGTCTTTTCTTTATATTTGATTCATAGGAAATAACTTGTATACATACATATACACATAAAATAAATGTACAAAGTACATGCATTCAAGAAGTTTACAAAGAAATTTCAGGAATTGTTTTACAATAACTAATAACTGGAAGACTCAAAGTAAAATCCTTATAATAAGTAGTACAAATGATCAGATTTAAAGGAAGAAAAAGTATTTTGGGAGTCAGAGTTGAAATAAGAGCATCTTTCAGACAGCCTGTGTCAAGATATCATGAAAGAGCTTTGATTTCATGAGTGAAAGACAGCAAGTAAATCAGTTGGACTCAATGTCAATAACTTGAAGAGGTGTGTTGTGCAATAAATATTCAAAGGAAAAGAAGTTTGGGATCAGAGCCTGAAAAGCACTAAAACTGAAACAGATGTCTTTTAACTTGATACTGTACACTATTTTTAGGAATTGATTTTACTTTGTACTTAGGGCCAAGGAATAATATAGATACAAACACTTATATTACCAAATATTATTGTAGCAGCTTTGTGAACTAATCTTTGGAACATGAATGAGGTCCTTCTTCTTTTAAGATTCAGGATTCCACAATGTCTAAAAGAAATTCATTCTATATTTATATCAATTTAACCATTAGGAGGTATTTCCTTTCAAGAAACTTTAATTTATATGTTGGTGACTTTAAATCAGCTCTGCTATTTATGAACTTGTTTTAAACCAGCCCCCTCAAATGGAGTTAGTTATTCAAATTAACCATCTTTGGAACATAATGACATTTACCACATTTCTCCTAGGTTTCCACATCCTCTTCAACCTTCTGCCAAATTTTCTACAATCCTGGGACCAGAAAATAGCACAATCCACCAAACGTGGTCTAATTAGTATTTTATACTGAGGCCCTCACATTCTTTGTACTATGAGGAATTCTTTCCCTCTAAACATTTCATTTCTCACTAAATTTATCAAATATTTTTTTCTTATTATAACAATGTCATGTGTTGTGTTCTCGTGTTGTTGATTTTGAATGCAAAAAAAAATAAAAGAATGCATTTATCACAGCCTAAGTTCTCCTTGCTTCATTCCTTTGCAATCATCAAATCTTCCAAGACTGTGTAAAAAGCTAGGTAAGCCATACATTTTTGGAACTGACAGATGGAACACAGAAGGTGGAGAAGGAATGATAGTTGGCCTGATGCAAAGATTTCTGGGAGATCCCTCAAGCTTTGGGTGTGACAGCCAGGAGGGAGGTTGGTTTGGGGGGATAGTGGGACGTACAAAGTTAAATGTGGAGTGTTTCCTAGGAACTTCACTGAGGATAAACCATATCACTTCATCTCATTTGGTTCCTGTTTACACTGGAGATATTAACAACAGATTCTTCAGATTTGCCAGAGGTGTCTGGACTTCTGAGTGGAGGCAGCTCCTGGGGCCCACAAATTTGCCTTGGACATTGCCTATCTATATTCCCCATTAGTTAGCCACAATTCTAGTTGTAGGAGTATCATTTAGGGATTGGGTCAGAGAAGCTGGGATTTGGGGGAATGCAGAAGTATCTCTGCTAATACCCTGCCAATCAAGGACTGAAAGGGTATTTAGGGAATCAGCTGCACCCCATTTCACTTACACTACCATCTTATATCCCTTAATTATTTTGTTCCTGAATAAATTCTATCAGTTTCATTTAGTCAAATCTGTGTAACTCGACTGATGGGAGAAAGAACGTGTGAGTTAAGGGAAAAAGGAAAGCAGACATCCATTTTTAAAATGGATTCCAGCTGGAGTTTTGTTATGAGGATTCAGTGTGCACAGCTTGGCACAGACATCTTATTGTGGGTCACACTTGTTTCCCCCTATAGAGAATATATTCCTCTAACTGCCCTACCCTAGCATGATCATCTAGGGGAACCGTGTTTTTCAAGAAACCCCATTTTGTTCAGAGGGATGACTGTGAGGGAAAAGTGATTCTTATACATCAAGTGGTTATCAACTACACCCTCAAACATACCCCTTCTTATAACTTTCATTTGACCTGAGTTCACATTTATTCTTTTATTAAAGCCTTCTAGCTCTGTGCCTTCTGAAAATAGGCTGGATTATACTCTTGTACTTCTTCAAGCCCTTAGAAAAGATGGGACTTCAGTTATTGCATTGGAGGGACATGTTGATTGAAAAGACTCAGGCTTTTCCCACTGCATAAAAAATAGTGGTCAGTAAGTAACTTCAAAGATTTTGAAATAGAAAATCCTGACAGTTATTAGGTTTAAGATATACTTTTGTCCTAAGAAAACCTAATGAGATGGCTGAAATACTTTCTCCATCCTCAGAGTTGTATGTTCAGAATAAAGAACATATGAAGGAATTCTGGCAAAAAAGAAGAAAATTATTAACCAAGAGAAGGACTAAAAAGGAGAATAACTTTGAAGGAAGAATATGAGGAGTCATAATATCTTGTCATATGTAATCAGAAGAGTTAAATGAGAGTAAGGAAAATTATCTTTAGAGATTTTGCTTCCTCATGTCTTCGCAGAACAACACATGCTGACTAGATAATATATGCAAGAGGAACAAGAAATATTGTGTACTTCACACAACTCAGGTTGGATATATACCAGAAGATAGCACAATACCATTTTCTCTGAGGACATTGGGATAACCATCTAATAGCCATTCTACTATCAGATTAAATCACTATCTTCTCTCCTAAAATGAATGAGAAAGATATCAGAAGTTTGAGAAAGAAGAGGAAAGAAAAGTAGAGAAATCAGAGTAAAAAGTTTGGGGTTAATAAAAATTAGTGAAGAGATTTTTTATATACTCAATCTTTAAAGGCTCCAAAAGAGCAGTCTAATTCAGAAGGAGAATTATTGATGCAAACAATAATCTCAAATATAGCTAACTTTGCCATATTCTTAATTGATGTAGTTTTTGAGGCCAAGGTCATTTTTCTTAATTCATTCCTCCTGCCATGTTCGTGGTGGTTAAATAGTTCATTGGAGTGGAATGACCCTATAATTTATATTTCCTCAGCATAGAAGTGGTGAAAACTAAATACAATTTATGAATTTTTCCAGGTATCTAAATACATTGCATTTGTCGCCACTTAAAACAATATAGTTTGGTATTTTATTTATATTATGCTATTATATTTTAATGATAAAACTCCAATAAGAAATCACTTTCACCATGTTGTCCTAAAGGCCATAAAAGCCTATTGGGAAAGAAAAACATTTTTTACTTTTCCACTGCCAAATCTCTTTCAGGCAGATAAGATTTATAGATATTGATTGAATTAAACTTTAGAGGGATTGTGGAATTCTGAACTAGTTCTCTTTTCTGGTGCCTTAATAACTTACTGATAGATTCTTTTCCCAGTTTATTATATAAGATTCAGAGACTACCCCCGGAAAATTTTATATAAACAGAGGATTAATATGTAAATAATACCAAAAACTTCTTCATCAATATGTGTTTGATAAGAAATCTGTCTTTCTATATTTGGGACTAGTAACCTTTTCTCAAATACGGTTATTCTTTGGGATTCTAATTTTGCCACTTGATGCCAACATTGAGTTTAATCCCTTCCTGCTATATCTCCCTAATCATTGCCCTTGATGAGTTTCTTCCATCCATGGGGATAAATTCCTCACTCTGTCACCACACATTGTGTATATTTATTTTGTGTCTTCTTGCTCCACAATACAAAGTGAAAAAACCTATAATTTTACCAGTTTCCTGAATACCATTTTCCTCATAATATTTGAACCCAAATCTTTTCTTTACCCAAAGCTGTGTGGTCAGGTTAAACACTATTCTACCTTGAAGGCCAGGTAGTCAGAAATATGGATGATGACATTTCACCAATGAGAAAAATAAAACAAAAATAAAAACTTACCTTGTATGTGTATATTTCCAGATTCCAGAATATTTGAAAGAATTCTCATCAATATTTGCTTCTGTCTTCAGAAACAGGGAAAGGAAGGCCCCTATCACTATATCTCCTTCCTTTCTATATGTGGGGTTGTAATCTCTTTTTAAGTGACAAGGATGTTCCCCCATCTGATACTCAGAAAAAGAAAACTGAAAAATCAGGATCAAAAATATTCTAGGGAAAAATAGCCCCAGTTTGCCAAAACCCATGGCCAAAATCCAAAATTTATAAAGTGTTAAAGAGTAGAGAAATCTTTTATTATTGGACATCTGTTTTCATGAATCTACAGACACACTTTCTATATCTTAAGCTTTTGCTTTTCTAAATATTTCTTAAAAAATTCTATTTTGAACAATCCCTCATATTTAAGAAATCCTAATTGGAGACAAAATGCAAGTGTCTTTTTATGATAAAGAAAAAGATAACTGAATAGGTATATTTATAGGATATGTTTGCCTGCTGGATATTATTCACCTTGTTCTCTATGGATAGCGAGTGAAAACTGCCACATCTTTATGCCTCTAGAGTGTTAGTCAAAAAAATATGTTGACCAGAGTCTGAAAGGGCAAGCATCTGGGGACCATCCTGCCCTGAAACTCTTCACCTGCATCCTCCTTCCTTAGTTAAAAACTCAAGTGATAAAAATAGGTTTTGCAACCTGCTTCCTTGTTTCAATCACTGAAATATTAATAGCTTCCCTGGGGTTTGAGATGTCCAAAGTGCTGTCTAATCTGTCTCAATTGAGTGCTTGAGAACTTCTGGAGTTAAACTTCCACTCTCACCAAACAAATTCTCTGCAATGACTCAATATTTACAGATATTACATCAGAAAGACTCCAATTTTAGATGAAAAGGCAGAAAAGGAGAGTGAGAGATTCCATGACAAGGTCCAAAAGATCCTAGAAGGTGTTGAATCTAGCCTTGCTAACATTTACCAGAGTGCTTTGGTCAGTGAAAGTACACACTCAACCATTGCTGAAATATATATATATATATATATATATATATATATATATATATA